>NC_091221.1:7396973-7451973 GCF_040958095.1 Procambarus clarkii | reverse complement strand
GGTTACAAAACGTTTGCAAGATTCAAGTGGATGAAGAGAGGCGAAACTCATAGAGCTGAATCTCAACCACAGCTAATTAACCTCATAAACACTTCCTGTTGAGTCCTCCCGCGTCCTAGTGAGGCACATGTGAATCTGGTCACCAGGAAGTTATGCCAGTAATCCAGGTCACCCCTAGCGACCTAGATCATCAGGTCATGTCAGACCCAGGTCACACCAGCGACCCACTCACCAGGTTGTCACGCCAGCGACCCAGGTCACCAGGAGGTCACGCCAGCGACCCGCTCACCAGGAGGTGATGAAAGCCTAAGCACTGGAAAATCCCACCCGATGCCAAACCCTTGCTTCTCCAGGCGTTTGGATCCGCACTGTTGGATATAGCGAAGCAAAACTTTATTTTATTATTATTTTACTTGCCTTAAAAGCAAAAATACAGCGCTTTTGTGTGAATTAAACATAAGGCTGAATTCATTAAAATATTTCATTCACCTCACCTGGGCTACAGAAACCTTGAACTGCAGGCCAGAAAAGCATAACATCTTATGTCAGTTATAAGATTATCCGAATCAGCAAAATTAATTAGCCTCATCATTGCTTCTGCAGCAGCCAGATCTACTGGAAATTTCAAAGAGTCCATCAATCTAGATAGACTCTCGAAATTTCCAAACTAGAGAGTCCATTGACCAAAAAAAATGACTAAGGATTTATTCCGTAAGTGAGCACCAGTAAGACAACTCATCCTCTTAATGAACCCTCACAATACTACCTATCGTACTGAAGATGATTATCGGTGCCAAAAGAGCACAGGATTCATCGACATGAGTGAAGAATTTAAGCTTATAACCGCTTGGACGTTGTTGTTGTTTTAGATTCAGCTACACGGAACACTGCTGTACTACGGGCTCACATAGCCCGTGCTACTTGGAGCTTTTTGTTCCAGGTAGCGAATCTTAAACGACATACACGGAAGAGAAAGTTCCAAGCAGCACGGGTTATGCTGAGCTAATCGAACTTACCTGGCACAGATGTGGTGAGCCTGTCGTACTTACCTGGCACAGATGTGACGAGTCCGTTGTACTTACCTGGCACAGGAGATGTGGTGAGTCCGTTGTACTTACGGGCACGGGAGATGTGGTGAGCCCATCGTACTTACCTGGCACAGGAGATGTAGTGAGCTCATCGTACTTATCTGGCACAGGAGATGTGGTGAGCCCGTCGCACTTTCCTGGCACAGGAGATGAAGTGAGCCTCTCCTACTTAGCTGGCACAAGAGATGTACTCGGACGGTCTTTAGTTTGAATACATAGTGTGTTACTGAGTCCACTATTTTTTTTATGCTTCAAGTATGTAAAAAAAAATATGTACCGTTGAATATAATTGCACCATCATGTATCAATATACTATTTCAACATTCTTAAAAAAAGTCATTAACTTTTATGAGATAATATGAGACCCTGAACTATGGTGATTTAAACGGCATTAAAAAAATGCATTACCTGACAAACCATTTTTTTTCCTTTTTTTATACGAAATTATATAGAGCAATAATGAAAATGCGATTTTAATTTTTGTATGATTACATAAGCTGTGGGTGCGTTCAGAGTGAACAGCCAGACTAATCCCTGAATATTATTTGGGGTCAGTCAGTACGATGAGCTCACCACATCTGTGCCAGGTAAGTACGATGGGCTCACCACATCTGTGCCAGACAAGTACGATGGGCTCACCACATCACCTGTGCCAGAAAGGTACAACGGGCTCACCACATCTGTGCCAGGGAAGTACAACGGGCTCACCACATCTGTGCCAGGGAAGTACAACGGGCTCAACACATCTGCTGTGCCAGGTAAGTACGATGGGCTCACCACGTCTCCAGTGCCAGGTAAGTACGATGAGCTCACCACATCTGCTGTGCCAGGAAAGTACAACGGGCTCACCACATCTCCTGTGCCAGGTAAGTACAATGGGCTCACCACATCTTCTGTGCCAGGTAAGTACAACGGGCTCATATAAATAAATATATATATATATGTATGCATATATATATATATATATATATATATATATATATATATATATATATATATATATATATATATATATATATATATATATATATATATATGCAATTGACGATCACGAAACACTGATCACTTGTATGTGGAAAATTCACAGAGAAACGGAAAAGAAAGATGAACGTTTCGGCCGTATATATATATATATATATATATATATATATATATATATATATATATATATATATATATATATATATATATATATATATATATATATATATATAGGGGTACCACCTCTCTGGTGCAATTGTAGGGACCCACAGCAACGAAGAAAATAAAGAGTATTCAGAGAAGACCTTGTGGATTCTCTGAACACTTTAATCTTTTCCTCTCCTACCACCCCTATTCTTTTTTTTAGTAATTTTTGTTTTTATTTTATTGCATTGTATTCCTACAGTTTACAGAGAACACACACATATATAACAATCAGTGTTCGAAGACCTCGTCCAGCTCTTTGGAGGTCAGATGCGTACCCAAGATACTTCACGCATTTCTCCTCTGAACTGCAACACTGGAACAGGTAGCTCATATATATATATATATATATATATATATATATATATATATATATATATATATATATATATAGTACCAAATAAATTGTATACAAAATGCTTAACAATTTGTCTAAAAGTGTAAGTTTGTTTCGCACTGCTGAACACCTATTCAGTCTAGAGTTGTCTACACTGCTGTACACCTGTTCAGTCCAGCTAGAATTGTCTACACCGCTGTACACCTGCACAGTCCAGCCAAAATTGTCTTCAATGCTGTACACCTGTTCAATCCTGACAAAACATAATTTTGTAAGTTGCTACAAATGAAACTTATAATTCTGATTATTATTACATATAATTTTTACGAGGCATTTGAAATTTACAAAATTTATGTTATATCTAAAGTACAATATGCATGATATTAGAGGGGTACATAAACACCGAGAGGTGTAGTCTGGTTCTCGGTGTGCATACACTGAAAAGGTTCTTTAGTGTTGCATGTTGTTCTGAACTAAAATCTACTTGTTGGTTGATCAGTAGTTATTGTAGTGGCCTTAATATAATCTTTCAGAGGTTAATAGGTCTTAAGAATCCTCCAGAGGGAGTCCTCTGGAGGATTAAACAATAAACAGGCCTTATTAATCCTCAAGATGCACATTGGCTTTACTAATCCTTATTTACAATATAAATCTGTTTTCAATATAAATTATTCATCGCCACTTACAATACAAACCATCATGCAATACCAAATGAACAAAGCTTTGTTTAAGCAATGTCAAATATGCAAAAGCATTTTTACTTTGACCAATTATTTATCCCCATTTAGAGATTTGTCCACATTTATAACAAATTTAAATTATTTATTTTAATATTCAGATAATCTGCCTTGCAATTATTAGTGTTTGTTCTCTATCCACACCCATATTTCCCCTACAACTCCCTATCCCCGCAACTGATATCACACCATCGCCCTTCCTTCTATCCATCTTATCTTCTCAAACTCTAAGCCTTCCAGTTCTTTCATAAAGCGTCTATTGCTTTCTCATCCCTTATCATCCACATCTTCAAACCCCTCACCCTCATACCAACTCTAAGCACTCCCTCATCCCTCAGCTGACTCTCAAAGGTCAAGGTGAAGGTGGGGTCGAGGATCAACCGGTTGAAGGATGTTCGTGCAAACTACTGACGTCATCTCGCAGCCGGATACCAAAAACTGAAGACGGATTCGTACCTTCAGTAAACACTGTTAGTTGAAAGGAATCTTGTTTTCCAGACAGATTAATTTTATTTATTTATTTATTTTTTGTTTTTTCTACCACAGACGTAGCCACACTTTTATAATGCTAACCAGCATATATACATTTTTTTTCAGTCCTCCATGGAAAGGGTGAGAGATCTGTTAGACATATAGTTCAGGGATTTATTGAACAATCAACTACCGAAGGTGATTGTAGTGCTTTTAAAAGGCTAATCTAGCCTACATACATAGATACACAGATTTACCTCTGCCCCACATTAGGTGTTTGATGTGTCTTTTACATAGTGTCATTAATGTGCATTTACAAAAGTGAAATGCAATTCTGACCAGCTTCCACATATCTTCTATAAAAGGAATTACATATATTGCGAACTTTAAACGTACGTTAGAATCGAACTTCAAAGATACGTTTGAGTCAAACTTTAAAGATACGTTAGAGTCGAACTTCAAAGTAACGTTTGAGTTTAACTTAAAAAATACGTTTGAGTCAGTCTTGATCCAATTTATTTAGTTCCTTCTAAACTGTTTCTTCTTTTTTCATTATATATATTTGGATGTTCCGTACGAAAGATTTGTGAACATCTTAAGTGCTCCTTGTCTTTTTCTGCATTTTTGTCCAGATTTCTGCGCTCTCTCTCTCTCTCTCTCTCTTTCTTTCCAAGTATATTTTTTCTGATCTCTCATCGTTTTCTTTCTGCTCTGTGACCTTCAGTGTTGCTCATTAACGAGAATGGTGATTAATTTGTGAGATACGTGAGGTCAGCAGACGAGGTGTCCTTCGGTGTTTCAATGACAGCGCTGATGGTTATGTGGAGGGGTGTGTATATGTATTTCAATATTTGTGGCTGCAGGACCGAGCTATCTGCTCTTGGACCCCTGCCTTTCTAACCATCGGTTGTCAAATGTACTAGCGACGTGCATGTTTTTCTCTCATATCTACTACTTATATTTCTCTCTAACACTAAAAAAAAACATCCCTGGGATGCAGCCAGTAGCAGCTGTCGAACTTCCAGTTACCTATTTACTACTAGGTGAACATATTCATCATGTGAAAGAAACTCTGTCCATATGTTTCTGCCGCAGCCCAGAATCAAACCAGGGCCCTTAGGGCTACGACCCCAGAGCGCTGAGCGAGATGATTGACGAAGATTAAGCCACCCAAGAGGTGGCACGAGCATGAGAGAAAGAGAGACAGACAGACAGAGACGGAGAGAGAGACAGACAGACAGAGACGGAGAGAGAGACAGACAAACAGAAACTCAGGTATAAAAAGTGGCTCATGTCCTACCTTCCTAGAAAATTCATTTCGTTTGCCCTCTCCTCAGCCGCACCTCACTTCCCTCCGGCCCCCCACACCAACACTTCCCCACTATCCCCTTACTCTCCTCCCTCATTACTGCTGTTTCACCCCTCATAGCCCGGACCTCATCACCCTGCCACACCTCACCGGTCAGTCTGCTCCATCCCAACCACTATGCCTTTTCCTCTGACACAATGCCTCACTCCTGACACTATGCCTCCACCCTTGACACTATGCCTCACATCGTTAACTGTACATTCAATTTTTTGAACAAAAAACTAAATTATTTTAAGTGAGAAAAGAAGCTGCAATGGCCATATTGCAAGCTCTACCTATGGAATGAAACTCGCCTCACAGGAACCAAGCAAGTAGTGATAGTAGAAAGAAAGAGTAACAACTTCGCAAGAGACGGCCTCAGAAGAAGTCTGGTGTGATATCTTTATAAACCGAAGTGACGTGGGAAGGGTCCAGAGTCTACAGCTACATATGATACCAAAAGATGGTATGGAAAAAAAGTAAGGTAAATCCATTACGGGCTCACCATAGCCCGTGCTACTTGGAACATTTAGTTCCCAGTAGCTGAATCTTAAACAACAACAATATGGTATGGAAATTGTGACGACAAATGAGGCCACGAAGGATGGGAAGAATATCAAAGATAGGAAAGGGAGAATATATATATATATATATATATATATATATATATATATATATATATATATATATATATATATATATATATATATATATATATATATATATATATATATATATATATATATATATATATATATATATATATATATATATATATATATATATATATATATATATATATAATGATGTTCCATCCAGTTCACTCATCCTAACTAACACCCACACTCTCCAGACTTTCCTATACACTAATGACTCTTATGCCAGTATCCACTGCACCCTCTAATTCTGCTGTTACTAAGCCAAAATAAAAATATTCTGTCTACTTTGTTAGTCCTTCCAAGAATTTTGTACGTCTTGCCAGTCTCCTTTTATTCGTCTGGTTGTGTAAGTTGGAGATTTCTAAGCTTTTTATTTATAGTTAAGTCCTCACAGCTCTTGGAAGCGTCTTGAAGCAAACATCATCACATATTTATAATGATATTTTGAAGCTTTACTCGACGGTTTCAACAGTTTTCTGAAGTATTTCCTCTTTTATGCCGAAGGCAAACGAAGCCTCATTTTTGTATGTAAGTATCTTCATACCTTCTCAGAATATGATGATTACCATGCGGAAACGATCATGAATCACTGGGAGCTAACCTTCCATTTAATCGACATCACATGATCACTCTTAATGTACCACCGAACAAGCTTCTTAACCTTGACACATTACATGAATCTGCTTATTAGGAACTTGACCTGTTGGACGGTAACCTTAATGATAGGTACCCACAATTTGATATCGACCGTGGTCAATCCACTGTCAATGGAAACTATTACTTTATGTCGGAGAAAGTGAGCCACATTCTCTTGCGTCGTCTTGTGCTACTGTTCCACTAAGAGGGCTGCATTTACTAGCATTGGTCTTGCGTAGGTAGTGAAATGCTTCGTGCCTAGGGTTCCTTAAGGCCACATTAATGCAAAAAACTATATTTATTACTTTGTTAAGTTCAGTATTTATATTATTTATTGAACTGCGCCTCTCCTACGCATGCATTCAAGACACAGCTGGTAAGTGGAATGAGTCTACACGATGATAAATGGCTTCGACAGTCCTTTGTTCCCAGCTAAACGCTGCCGATACTCTGGGGAGTGGAACAACGTAAGAGTTTACATCCTGACCCTTCGCGGTATTCCCCAAGTCCGCATGCATAAGGGAACCGGGGGGGGGGGGTGGGTTGGGGGGAGCCCTTCTGCAGGAAGCGAGGAGGGGGATCTTCCTGGAGCCACCTCCTCCTCTTCCTCCCCCCACACGTCTGTCCACATGGTCAAGGGTATTACGTCTCCTTGCTGCGCTATAAGGTCCTCTCTCAACATTTGCTTAATACAGCAGGCCTGTCTCCCTCATTACAACGCTCGGTTCTCCTGCGTTTATCGACTCAGACCTTGAGATACTGGGGAACTATTTTTGATGTTTGTGCCTGCAAGCTCTTAACTTTTGGACCCCGTCTTTATAACCGATCTATTCCATCCTACTGTTAATTACTGACACTGAAAAAGTTTTTTTAACGTCCCTGTGGCTCATTTAGGTACTCAGTTTCCACCTGTGTCCCCCTTGTTCGTGTACCACCCGTGTCAACAGCCGTCTTTATCTATATAGTTTACAGTTTATCTTTATCTACCCAGTCAATTCCCCTTACACTTTTGTAGGTAGTGATCACGTCTCCCTTTATGTGTGTGTTTATGAAACTTTGCTTGCAGGATCACGCATTTAGCTCTTGGACCCCGCTTTTCGGTTGTCTAATGCAATATCTCCAAACATATGTTCCTATCATATAAACTTTCCATTCATCTTTATTTATTTATCATATAGACATTTTAACTTATGAATGGAGTTGGTTTCCACAGCCAACTCCCTTGTTATAGAAACTCCCCATTTTTCATCTATTACTACACCAAAATATAAATTATAGCATCCATTTGACTCATCTTTGTGTGCATGAGTGTGTTTGTATATACGACAGTGTGTAATATACAAATAGGCATTGAAACACACACACACAGCCGAGCGGACAGCACGCTGAGCACGTGATCCTGTTGTCCTGGGTTCAATCCCGGGCACCGGCGATAAACGATGGGCAGAATTTCTTTCACCCTATGCCCCTGCTACTTAGCAGTACATAGGTACCTTGGAGTTAGTCAGCTGTCACGGGCTGCTTCATGGGGTGTGTGTGTGTGGTGTGGAAAAAAAATAGTAATAGTTGAATAGCTGAAACAGTTGAGAGGCGGGCCGAAAAAGCAGAGCTCAACCCCCGCAAGCACAACTAGGTGAATACACACAAACACACACACACACATATATATATATATATATATATATATATATATATATATATATATATATATATATATATATATATATATATATATATATATATATACATATATATATATATAGAGAGAGAGAGAGAGAGAGAGAGAGAGAGAGAGAGAGAGAGAGAGAGAGAGAGAGAGAGAGAGAGAGAGAGAGAGAGAGAGAGAGAGAGAGAGAGAGAGAGAGAGAGAGAGAGACAGAGACAGAGACAGAGACAGACAGAGAGAGAGAGAGAGAGAGAGAGAGAGAGAGAGAGACAGACAGAGAGAGAGAGCGAGCGTTAGATGTGGACAATGAGTGAACGCGATTATAATAGAAACACAAAGAGAAACTCCATGAAAACGCATCAAGAGAAACTCATACTCACACTGTGGCTGCAGACGCAGGCCGCACTTACTACCCCTCGATTGAGTGGCTTTGGGTAGGGGGGGTAGGATGTCCAAGGTCGTGGCTTGATCTCTATTAGCAAATTGAACAAGAATATCTGAGTTAAGTAATCTAACACGGATATCTCTCGAGCCAACAGGAGTCATTAGACAGCTGTACGTCACCCAAACCCCAGTTGACGGCATTTCCGCAAGCCAAGCCAAGCCTACACTTAAGACCAAGCCTGAGTTAGGAAAATGATAAGTCACAATAACGTGGTTAGTGTTACACGATGTCCAAACCACACATCAGAAAGTAAAACAAACTACGACATTTCGGTCCGTCTGGGACTATTGTCAAGCCGTGTGATAATGGTCATGGACGGTCCGAAGTGTAGTTTCGGACCGTCCTATCTACTCAGGCTTGGTCATCAACCCTGAGTAGATACGTGATTGCAAACTAAGCTCAAGGAGAAACCTGTACTAATGCACAGACTTTATTAATTTACATCAAACGCCGTTACTTTTCGTTATGTAATTTTCAGGATATATTCCCAATCTGAGATTTAAATAACCCATTACAATTATCCAAGAGCTCCTGAAAACACATTAATAATGATTAAATTTAATTTTCTGTCGTCACAAAGTGAATACACAATAATAACGGCAACTTTTAAATCTCGAGTCTTAAATCTTGATGTGCATCTTGAACTGAATTAAAAGTTATTCATTGTTATTCATATCTCTCTTTATTCATTAACACTCCTTGCTGCTCATATTTTATTTCACGATTGTTTTAATGCCATTTATTTCACCTCACTATTCATCAAAGTATCGTCATTGTCTTGTTTAACTCATCACTTACAACTGGTGTTGTAAGTGACCGTCACCGGTGTTGAATTGCTGCAGATGATGAGTCATAAGTTTTGAATTGACTCTTTTAAGGGATGATGAGTTAAAAGCCTGGAATTATTTTAGAGGACGATGAGCCAAGAGCCCGGAATTTTGTTTTAGGGATGATGGTGATGTGATTGTGTGTGTTTGTGTTACTGTTAGTGTGTGGTCACTGTTTGTGTATGGTCACTCTTTCTGTATGGTCACTGTTCGTGTATGATAAAACTTTTAGGACTAGTAATATTTCTACAGCTGATAATACTTAATTTTGCATATTTACACCACTTACATAAACACTAACACCACGTTTGCATTTCGAAAGTAAACTCACTGTTAACCTGTAACAACACTGTAACAATCTTGTAACTGGTTGTTCTACATTTTCAATCTCACTGACCGATTGTAACAATCTTGTGACGCTGCGTTACTCTTATATGGGTTATTAAAAGTGTGTAATAACCTTGTAATATTGCATTGCGAAGTGTAAACGATTGTTTGATACTGATCTTGACGTATTCGGCCCACTGAATAGATTGTAACACATTTCGTAACACGGGAATAGGCTTGTACTGGTGCCTGGCTGATTGTAATTCATTCGTAACGTCTCGTATTATGTCTGGTAACGTTCGAACGGCCTTGAAAGGTTTCGGATCTGGGATCATCAATGCTAAACAAGGAAGAGGTTTTGTAGGTGGTAGCTAGTGTTATTGACGGTGTTGGAGGGAGTCGAACGGTCTGTCACTGACGCAGGTGGTATTAGTGGTGGTGATGGGGAAGAGGCTGCGGGTGGTGGTGGTGGTGGTGGTAGTGGGTGAGGTAGTGATGTGGGTGGTGGTGGTGGTAGCGATGGAAGTGTTTGTAGTGGTGAGAATAGCAGTGGTGTTGGTGCTAGACGTGGCAGTGGTCGTGGTGGTAGTGTGGTAGTACCAAGGGGGCTGGTGGTGGTGACGATAGTGGTGATGCTGGTAATAGCTGGTACTGCGAGCGGAAGTGATAGCAACGGAAGGGTGGCGGCAGTGGTGTTACTGATAGAAGTGGTAGCTGTGGTATTAAGAGTGGTAGGTGGGGGGGGTAGGTGGGTGCCGGGATGCCACTAGCTACACAGACAGTGCCACACTGCCTGAGGTGACGCTCCCAGCCCACCTACCACACCCCCTAACCCCTTCCCCCATCCCCTCCCCGCCCCCCACCTTCCTACCCACCTCTGGCACCTTCACTATAAACTCCCCTCTTGTACGAGGTAATGGTAGTAGTAGAGTTAATGGTACTGGTATGGATGCTGGGAATGATTTCATGGCAGTAGATTGTGCTAGTGGATGAAATTTTATGTTGATGGTTTAGTAGAGATCATACCTAATACCATTTTCCTCTACGCCCCTTACCTCCTCTTCCCTCAGCCACACCCACCAGTCCCTACAGCCACACCCACCCATATCCACCTCAACAACTTCCACCACACCAACACCCACCACAGAATGGGCGGGTAGGATAAAAAAAACACATAATTTCCTGTATCGAACAGTTTACATGTAACTGGCAATTTTTTTTTACTTCGACTGCCAATGTAACAATAATATTTTTAAGTTCACTTTATGTAATAATGTTAATTTTAAGCAAATATAAGAACCAATGAGGTTAAAATCCTCAACTAGTTCCAATTAGATAATGACGTTAACACTATTCTGGACGCGCTCGTTCAGGCTCCATAAATTTGGTCTCGTTAGTACAAGGCAACAACTAATTTAGTCATGTTTGTATATAGCCACTAATTTGGTGACGATCGTACTACACCACTAATCAGTCGTGCAGCGATCGTGCTTCGGTTTGTACACTAATCACATCGTATACGAACAGTGGCACTAATCATGCCTCGTTCGACCAACGCCTCTCGTCGGTTCTTGCTCTATTGGAGAGACCTCTATCAGAGAAGTAAACTTCTCTGATATAAATAGAATATCTGAATGCCATACTACTAGACTATCCTGCTAAGCTTCAATCATCTGTCATCCTACCACTGCTGTCCTGCAGGTGGTGGGCGGACAGTGAAACATGATGACCCACGTATGACATTGTCCCTAAAACTGCAGATAGTTGAGATAGTCAAAGAGTAAAAGACTCGTTCATAAACATGTCCTTGTAAGGAGAGTGCTCTGTGAAATCCAGGCTCAGGACTACAGATTTCGTGATGCCACGGGGACCTGTTTTGTTCAAAACAAACTATATAGGCGTCTTGTATCTACCGCCGAGTTGTATGCTGTAGTGAACAACGCCATGTAGGTAAACTACTACGTCTCATTTCGTACGCAATGGCCTTCAACGAACATATTACATAGTGTGAAAAATAGCGGCTCGCCGATATTCACCGTTTCTATATATCGGTAGGTTTGGCTAGGATAGGTGGGTTGCTTGGGGTCGTACGTTTCCGGGTAGGTTAGCACCTTGTATTTTATACGTGGTGGCAAATCAAGAGAACAGGCTGGGCAAACAACTCAAGCAGCGCAACAAAGAAGGACAACAATTAGCCCAATAGTCATATCATAATCGAAAATAAATCAACACACTTCGATGGTAATCCTACAGATGTCGCAATAGAAATCAATAGGGGTCACCTCAGAGTCTTCGTCATACCAAAGATATTGCAAACCACGTGATCCATATCTAGCGAAAGTGTACCTAACTTGAAGGTAACGATCAAAACTCTAACATAACTCGAACAAAACTCGCACATTAGTCTCGATTGGCCAAACATTATGGCATGCTGAACCACTTGTGCTTGGAGACATCGATCCAAGTCACAAAAAAAACAAGAGGAGACGGTCGAGGTGTTAATCAGTTCCACTTCACCCTTAGGCAAGGTGAGGACCAGGGTTCCTCACCTACTGTCATTCCCAGGTGAGGTAAAAATTAGGGTATGTCCTACGCATCTGTTACATCTCAGACATCTGTCTCTGTAGGGACACGTGTGAGGTGAGTATTAATTATCTTCTTTCAAGAGGCAGATATCATATGAGGCAAATGCGAAGTGCCTCTCAACAACCTTTCTCAAAGTAAGGTAAATATACATTTAACTGTTGGGAAACTGCTTTTTATATATTCTGTGTGCATTCCCCAGATCTGCTTAAACAACATGTGAGGTCAGCTTATTACTGTAGCATTTAAGTCATGCTAATATAATAAACTAATCCTGTAAATGAAGATAAAACTTAAAATAATTCGGTTTTCTTAAGTCTGGGTACTATAGAATGTAACTTTTAGTTCACTTGTGCGTTGTATGAAGAGATACTCAAGGCGTGCGTCTATCAACGTGCGTTAAACGTCGTGTCGAACGTCGTACGTCTTGGATAATCATTCTCATCAATTGGGTCGAGGTTATAACCGCTCTCGTGTCAGTGTTGCATGCTGATTTTCTTAGCTATTATGATTGGTAGAGGGTGGGTGTGGCCTGTTTTGATGGTTGATGAGATGATATTCATCATATCATTGATAATGATCTACCTTATCACATCTGTGGATACAGAACTATTAGTGATGGTGACGACCACTTCGAGGACCGTCTTGTCACAGCCACTTTCATTGTACCACCCTAGAGCGACATCTTAACTAGGATAAGGTCACTCATCTCGATTAGTTTAAGTGCCTTCTGAATCGTGAACTTGCTACTATTTCTAATTAAACATTTAAAATAGGTTGTGCGAATATTCTGTGTAATGCGCACCAAAATCAATTTAATTAAAAATTTTTACACATATTTGAATGCCAATTGAAAAATAGAGCATTCCTCTTAACTAAACAGGAGAAGATCTCATCAGCTAACTCGTTATTTTTGTCTGTTTGTTTCTTCTATGGAACAAAGATAATATTTTTTAAGCATTAGCATATCTCTGCCTACTCTAACTTTATCAGAATTATATTTCGTTTTGTCGGGGGACAGGCAGCCTGGGAATATATACACATTAAGCTTTATGCTCCCCCCCCCCCATCTTTCCCCTCTTTTCTAAGGTCGAACTACTGACTCTTCCGATAATATAACCCCACAACAATTAGCTAACTCCCATGTACCTATGTTACTGCTAGGTGAACAGAGTCATTAGGTGGAGAGAAAATGTGCCCAACCATTTCTGTCCCGCCCGGGAGTCGAATCCGGGATCCCCGATGGTAAATCGAGACCGAAGTCAATTAGCTTTGCCGTTTGCATTATGGAATTTCATAATTACAATGATTTCCAATTATGTTGTGACTCATGCAAATTGATACCGTGTATTTCTTGGTAAACTACATAAATTATGGTGACAGATGTGGCAAATGACGTTGGGAAGTGTGACAAATTATATTTGGCAGGGATAACAAAAGATGTTGACAGCCGTACCGTGAACTTCAATTGCAAGCATCAACACCATCAATGTTGCGACTGTCCTTGCACGCGTCCATTCTGCAAACTACTAGTATGACTTACGCCGTTCATACTAGTTCAACAGTTCCTTTGTCCGCGGTCTTTATAAAATTTAAGATGTTTGTGCGAGCCCACTAATCATCGTATGCTTTTAAGGTTGCAAGTGCCTTCCCACACGCGACCTCACTCAACACGTCAAGTACACTTTACAGTCAGTTTTGTATGGCTTTCTCTTTGTGTTAATTCTTTATATTTTAGATATGCTGATATCTTCTTCCAGCTAGAGATGGAATCCCCATTTTTCATATATATATATATATATATATATATATATATATATATATATATATATATATATATATATATATATATATATATATATATATATATATATATATATATATATATATATATTTATATATATATATATATATATATATATATAAATATATATATATATATATATATATATATATATATATATATATATATATATATATATATATATATATATTTATATATATATATATATATATATATATATATATATATAAATATATATATATATATATATATATATATATATATATATATATATATATATATATATATATATGTCGTACCTAGTAGCCAGAACGCACTTCTCAGCCTACTATGCAAGGCCCGATTTGCCTAATAAGCCAAGTTTTCCTGAATTAATATATTTTCTCTAATTTTTTTCTTATGAAATGATAAAGCTACCCATTTCATTATGTATGAGGTCATTTTTTTCTTATTGGAGTTAAAATTAACGTAGATATATGATCGAACCTAACCAACCCTACCTAACCTAACCTAACCTATCTTAATAGGTTAGGTTAGGTTAGGTGGCCGAAAAAGTTAGGTTAGGTTAGGTTAGGTAGGTTAGGTAGTCGAAAAACAATTAATTCATGAAAACTTGGCTTATTAGGCAAATCGGGCCTTGCATAGTAGGCTGAGAAGTGCGTTCTGGCTACTAGGTACGACATATATATATATATATATATATATATATATATATATATATATATATATATATATATATATATATATATATATATTATATATATATATATATATATATATATATATATATATATATATATATATATATATATATATATATGTCGTACCTAGTAGCCAGAACGTACTTCTCAACCTACTATGCAAGGCCCGATTTGCCTAATAAGCCCAGTTTTCATGAATTAATTGTTTTTCGACTACCTAACCTACCTAACCTAACCTAACCTAACTTTTTCGACTACCTAACCAAACCTTACCTATAAAGGTAGGTTAGGTTAGGTTAGTTAGGGTTGGTTAGGTTCGGTCATATATCTACGTTAATTTTAACTCCAATAAAAAAAAAGTGACCTCATACACAATGAAATAGGTAGCTTTATCATTTCATAAGAAAAAAAGTAGAGAAAATATATTATTTCAGGAAAACTGGGCTTATTAGGCAAATCGGGCCTTGCATATTAGGCTGAGAAGTGCGTTCTGGCTACTAGGTACGACATATATATATATATATATATATATATATATATATATATATATATATATATATATATATATATATATATATATATATATATATATATATATATAAATAATAATAAAAAGTCATATTTATACTAAACTATGGAAACTTTTAGGTTTCCGTAGACGTACTTTTCTGTTGATTTTATTTTGATTTTTGACATGTTCAATGTTTTACCATTAAATACCTTATGTTTGTAATTGTATTTTATCATACATTGAGCAAATAGTAAAATTTTCATAGGATTGTAAAACACCAAATATATACCATTCAAACTGCCTAATACTCTAGTTTATTACTTTTATATATGAGAGATTATGACCATCAACTGATGGCATGTAAACTAATAAAGGTACGAAAGTTTATTACTTTCTTATTACTAAGAAGGTAATAAACTAAGAATCCTTCATAGACAGGAATGTAACTGAATCAAGTATAATATAGTATAGCAATAACACCTAAAACAGTATATTTGGTTCCGTAAAAGTAATCCATAAGTGTAGAAAGAACATTTAAGATGACAAATTGTTACATGTGTTAAGGTGTGTGTTGGAGAACGATTGATTGGTCATTGAACAGCTTCAGCTGATTTTTTGCTTTATATATTGACATTTAACACCATGATATATTTTTTTAATTGTTTAGAAGTTCATGATTATGCTTTGTTCTGTCTCCTCCTCGGGTAAAGATAGTCGCGTGTTGCCGAGTGCCACAGTGCACCTGGATGAGTGTCGGGTTAGCTACGAAGGTGATGAGTCTCTGGTGCCTGGTGGTGGGGATGGTGGTGGTGCTGACGGAGGCGACCACAGCGCCCCCTGGAGCCAACGGGCAGGCTGTAGGTAAGACGCTCCAGCCTCTTGTGAAGATCGAGGTCTACCTTTCCTTCGGGACACTGTGGTGTGTTGCAGAGCTTATTCTAACTGTGGTGATTCAAAAATACAGTGATTATTGTAAGCCATGTTGTTAGCTAATTTTTCTACCAAACTGATTCAGCTCTATGATGCCGGATCATTAACCTTTTGTTAGTCTCATACCGCGTATTTCGACAGAGTGGCTGGTGTATACACTGTCATCTGGCGGCGGCAAGGGCGATAAGGTGACGCGAATGGTACTTAGCCTGACGGAAGTGCTTGGGCCCGAAGCGGCGTCTGCCAGCCTGGCCAACTTCACCCTGTGCCTGTGGTTCAGAGTCTCCACCTTCCTGGAGTTCAGCACTGTGGTGAGCTATGCCATCTCCAACGAATCTTCCGATTCCATCTTCATAAGTGAGTTGTGTTCATAAGTGAATTGTGTTCATAAGTGAATTGTATTCTTGAGTTGTGTTCGTTCGTGGTCGTCTTTCATCTTGCTAAATATTTTACAAAATTCCCTGTTATTAAATTTAGATAAAAAAAAAGTTAGTTTGATTTATTATGAAAAGTTTCAGTAAGAATGCTATTTGTATTATTATTACTTAATTTAGCTATCATTAGGTTTATTATTATAATAATTATAGATTGTTTTTTATTAAAATTTATTTGTGATTATCATTTCTGAATTTAGTTGTGAATTTTAATACTTGATTATAATTACCCTGTTATTGTAATTGGTGTGCATTATTATATTTCTTGTTTATACAACTTTACTGTCTTGTTTATTTTGGTCGTTTACAGTATCCATATGTGGGTCTAGTGTGGTGGTGAGAGAAGTGTTACTTGTCTCATCACCTAATCACAAGTGACACTTATTGATTGTTGTGCTTTTCTATTGTTTTTTCCTAAGATCTATGTACTTTTTTTTAATATGGCCATTTTGTGGACTTTTTCTAATGTGGCCATTTTATAATTTTTTTTAATGTGGCCATTTTGTGGACTTTTTTAATGTGGCCATTTTGTTAACTTTTTTAAGTGATCTTTTTGTAGACTGTTTCAAATGAGGGAATGGGAAGGAAGAGGGTGGGGAGAGAAAAGAAAGAGGGGAGTAGGATAAGAGAGGCAAAGATGGGGGGAGGGAGTGAAGATGGTGAAGAGGGAGTAGAACTCTGGGCAGTGTGAGATAGAGACCATCCCGGACTCTGCCAAGAATACCCTTCCTAGTATACGTATACGTATTTATGTATGTATATTTGTATATATAATTATACATGTATGTCATTGCAACATTTCTCCATTATTCCACTCTTAAAATTATATATATATATATATATATATATATATATATATATATATATATATATATATATATATATTGTTTTCTGTAGCCGTTTTCCTGCTGCCTTTCAGGACTTGAACCTCACAGACTGAGGCTTAGATATTTGGAGCAGGAATTAGCAGTTGCAGGGACACACTCCCTGATACCTCTCTGGTGGCACTGGCTGTGCCTGGTTGTGGAACCTGGCGCTTGGCAAGTGTGGTTAAATGGAGAGGGGGAGCGAAAATCCGCTATGAATAGCCCCCTTCCTCTTAATGGCTCGATGGTGCTGGGACAAGATCAGGATATACTCGACGGAGGATACACCAAGGAACAGTCTTTTCTAGGCCAGCTGACGGGACTGAATCTGTGGGACGCAGTGCTGACGCCGCAGGAACTCAGTGTATGGGCCGCTTGCGGTGGGCTCCAAGTGGGGGCCTTGTTGCAGTGGAGCAGTCTCAAGTGGAAGGTTCACAACGAGACCGGCGATGTAATGCTGCGCAGAGAGAGACCTTGCGAGTCTTTGAATCACATTGAGGACAGCTTGTTTATATTTACCGAGAAGATGACGTGGCCAGATGCTCACAAATTTCTGCTGACAGCAGGCCTGGAGATGGCAGCCCCTCGGGATGCGACAGAGGTAAAGGCGATCACTAAACTCATAGCGATGAATTATGATCAGTGTACTCTCGGCGTCATAGTAGACCCCGGTACTTGGCTCGGCATTGTGCTCAACACAACGACCGACAAGTTCGAGGATAGCGCAGGTCAAGCGTTTTCGTTTAATAACAAAACACTAAAAGTGAAAAGAAAAAGTAACAAATTCCACATGTCACTGTCAGTTCTCGGTGAATGGAACTTAATGAGCTTGAACGTAAGGATGTGTTTTACAGGCATTCAACGAGGACGAAGGCAGGTGTTTCGTTTACATGGGCTCTGTGATGATGATGAGGAGAAAGCATCTTTTACAGAGATAAGTAAATCCTTTGTTTTAGCTGTGAGTCAAGAGAACGGCATATACTTCCATGGCTATCGTCATCTGCACATATTAAGAGACGCCAACGGCTCCCGTTGGTGTCTTCGTGAGGGTCACTTCGACGAGGTGGCCTGCATCACTTCCGAACTTCCTCCTCTTGGTCGCCACGAATGGCTACTTCGGAAACGGGCCACTGACGCTTCCGAGGCCGATGCTGCTATTCGCATTGACCTCGCCTTAAGCAGATGCACAGACAACCAGTATACGTGTCCTGATGCTACCTGCGTAAATCTGGCAAAGATGTGCGACTCTGAGTTTGATTGTAGCGACAGATCAGACGAAGTTGGGTGCACAACAGCATTGCTGCCCAACTCCTACCTGTTGTTGCCGCCCTCTATACCTCTACCAATCTGGGCCGAGATCAGCGTGTGGAGAATGACTACCTTTGACCTCAAAAGCATGACTTTTCACATCAGCCTGGACGTGAAGCTGTGGTGGTATGATCCTTCGGTGACTTTTGCGCATTTGAACTCGTATCAGACCAAAGAAGTTATAACTGAGAAAGGAAAAGAGGTTAGTGTTGTACTTAGAGATTCTGTAGAACAGTTTTTTACTTATTTTTAAAAGTTGCAGACTCACATATAACAGAAACAACTTAGAAAATATTAAATGTTGCATGAGACATCTAACGTGACCAACACTCAAAATATTGTCAACAACAACATCTAACTGAATTATAGACATTGACTCCTCACTCAATTTCATTTGAATGCCCAGTTCATCCAACAAATAAATTGATAAATCTCATTAAGGCATTTTGTATAAAATAAATTAGCATGATAGTTTTGTTTCTAACACTTCCATAACCATTTCCAGATGTGGCAGCCGGTGTTTGGCATTAGCAACAGCCCAGACAATGCCAACACTGATTCTTCGCTGGAAGTAGAGAGAAGGGGTCCTGGAAAACCAACATCTAATGGTATATACTGATTCATTTTAATATTAGGCACATCATTTGCACGTGCAAATGAGTGTACTCACCTAGTTGTACTCACCTAGTTGTGTTTGCGGGGGTTGAGCTCTGGCTCTTTGGTCCCGCCTCTCAACCGTCAATCAACAGGTGTACAGATTCATGAGCCTATCGGGCTCTGTCATATCTACACTTGAAACTGTGTATGGAGTCAGCCTCCACCACATCACTTCCTAATGCATTCCATTTGTCAACCACTCTGACACTAAAAAAGTTCTTTCTAATATCTCTGTGGCTCATTTGGGCACTCAGTTTCCACCTGTGTCCCCTTGTGCGTGTTCCCCTTGTGTTAAATAGACTGTCTTTATCTACCCTAGTGTGGATCATTCTGTGTGTGCTCTGAATACTTAAGCGACCGGACTCCATTATTTTATTGTAAAAGAAACGACATGCTCACTGCAGTGAGGGTCATTAATGACCAAACTGCAACTACATTTAAGTTGTGTTGTGGAATGTAACTTACATTTATTAACGAGAAAAATACAGCTAATATTGATCACTATAAACAGCATGACGTAACTAATGGGCCTAGTGTGAGAATAATCAAAAGGAAATAGACAAGATGCAATTGATATTCATGGCATGAATTCTGATAATGAAGACCCCTTTGACGAATCTCAAGAGAAAAGTTTATCATGATCGTCCTCACCAGGCAATGAGGCAAATTTCTCCAGATGCTTACCAAAACAGTCTACTTACTCCCAAGAACCAATTTACTGTTGGGTAAACAGAGGCTTCAGGTGTAAGGAAATGTGCACAAATGTTCTCGTTCTTTCCAGGAATCACATTCGGTCCCGATTAATATATGACGTGTTTACAACTGATTGTGAGAGTATTGTATGTGACGTATTCAGGATTGATTGTGAGGCTACTGTATGTGAAGAGTGTTCAGGATTGATTGTTCGATTATTATATGTTATGTAATCTCAACTGATTGTGTGATCTCAATAAGTATCGTGATCTTGACTACAAAAGAAAATTCAGATACAAAAATTTTGACTGTTACTTATTATTGTTGCTTGAAAATGCCAAATAAAACATCAGATATGACAACAATTGATTATTTGTAACTGAAAAAAACTATGAATTGCTTCGTATTTTGCGCCATCCAGACATAATAGAAGTGATCAGGGTATATAGATTTAGAAATTATATGAAACATTTATTATTTATTTTTAATATTGCTTGTCTCTCACACAGGCTACAAGTACCCAGGCTCGGAGAATCCTGTGGTGATGACCACGACGGTGAAGTCAACAGTTCACTGTGACTTCCAGCTAAAATGGTATCCCTTTGATGAACAAACGTGCTCCGTCCTCTTCACGGTAAGGATCCTTATAGTCTCAGTATCTCTCGTAAGTCTCTCAGTATCGAACACCATCTCTCGTAAGTCCGTGTTCGATTCTCTTCGGTCGTAGTGTTTGGGCACTCTCTTCAGCCTCATATCTATATCTCTCGTTGGCCTCATATCCTTCCCTGGTGCTGTAAAGTTATACGCTGGCTTAGCGCGTTCTCTCGCTAAACAATAATAGCTTCAACAGCAGATCTGCAGAAGTGAAGAAAATCAAAGAGATGAATTTCCTCACTTCATGTATTTTCATTTTTATTTTATTTTTGAGATTGAATTTTATTCATATAGTTTCTCAATTGTGCATATGTTTAATTCTCGCAGAAGGTGTATATACCTTTATGAGACATGAATGTATATATACACCTTCATGCAGGCGATGAGTCACAATAACGTGGCTAAAATATGTTGACCAGACAACACACAAGAAGGTGAAGGGACGACGACGTTTCGGTCCGTCCTGGACCATTCTTAAGTTGATTGTGAATGGTCCAGGACGGACCGAAACGTCGTCGTCCCTTCACCTTCTAGTGTGAGGTCTGGTCAACATACACCTTCATGTCTCTATGTATATACACTGAGAGGTATAACCCAGTTCTCGCTGTATAAACACTGGGAGTTTACAGCCTCGGATGAGCTATTGAGCTATATTTACTCTCCTCAAATTTTATGTTCATATAAGGAGGTTCTTGCTACATGTGTAACTCCTTTATGGTTCTCGTTTGAATCTTCTTAAGGTGAGGAATCAATAATGTGCTAACCTAACCTAACCTAACCTTATCTGATTGAGTGTCCCAGTCAGAGAATAATAAACTCTTGGAAGCAGCTTCTTCCCTCTAACAGTTCAATTACCTGCTGAGGTCGTTTAGAGTTCATTCATTAGTCATTATACCTTAGTCATTATTTAGTTTAAGACTTTCTTCCGATTTTAACCCGATGAGCCTTATACCTCTCACTAAGCTGAAGGTTCAGACTGGCAGAGAATGTGGAGGTTATTTTTTCGGGATAGTGTGGCGAACGGGTCGAATAAGTTGCCAGCCAATATCACTGAAGGGAATATAGCTAGCTTTAAAAATAGGCTCGATGGATTCACTTCGGGGAGAGAGAAGGGGAGATGATGAGTCTAGCGGAACATTGCCCAGAATTATTCACTTCGGTGACACTTTTCCCCTGATAATTCCCCTCCCTTCCCTCCTGGTTTTGTAATCCTCCATCCCCCTAACTCCTGGGTCAGGTGACGAACGTTCGGAGCGAGGGCCTGAGGGTGAACAGGTCGTCAGCAGTCAGGGAGTGCCCAAAGACGCTGGAGGAGTACCTAGTAAATGGGTGTACTTTGGAGGAGGAGCTTCACCCCACCGGTAACATCACCCTCGTCCTCCGCCTCTCCCGGCGCTACGAGTACCACTTGTGGACGACCTTCCTACCAACATCTCTCCTCCTCCTCCTTGGGTACGACTATGGCAACTCTCCATCAAAATAATTATTGCTTTTGTAGTTTTGTAATATTATTAATACATAATAAGAGACAGGTTATAATATTGATTACAAATACAAAATCATAAGTATTACATGAGTATTTCCTGATGTCCACTTAATGTGTCCAATGCCTACTGAGAACTGTCCAATTCCAACTGATCATTGTCCAGTACCTAATGAGTATTGTCCACCATATACTGTAAACTGTGCACACTGTATCGTCTATTCGTCTACACAATCACTTTAATATACTTGGTCAGTTACGGGACGCTGATGCTACCGGCGGAATTCTTCAACGAACGGGGGAGCATGAGCTTAACGACGCTGCTGGTGTTCATCTCGCTGTACACGGAGACCAGCTCTTCCCTCCCCAGCACCACCTACCTCAAGCACATCGACGTCTGGTTTGTGTTCAGCCTCACCTTCCTCTCCTCCATCATCACCGTCCACCTCCTCACCTTCCCCAGGAACTTACACGTCGCTCGAGAAGCAGGTAGTCCCTCCTTGGCCACGGGCGTTGGCAAGTGGGTGTCCCCTCAACACATTTCAACTAACGGAGCTAAAAGCAAGAACGAAGAAATCTCGCCGCCCGCTAAGGTTCTACGATTTAGTAGGATGATCTTCGCGGCTGTTTTCCTCGTATTTACTATGATTTATGTCTTGGCTATAATTTGAAGGCGGGATCCCCTGTCGTGAGAGAGAGTGGATGTTTTCAAAATGTTTTTGTTTTAATGTATGTTCATATCACAGGATGTTGATGGTGTCTGCTAGGTCTTAAACCCGTATTCACATAACAAATTGCTTCTACGTGTTGGGTCTTAAGGCCATGTTTACGCTTCTGTGTATGATCTGAAACATGGTTTTTTCTATTATTAAAGTTTTCTCCCTTATGACATCTGTAATTCTCAGTCACAAGAACTGTCGATTACATTAATATAGGTGGTCTGCTGATAGCTACAGTTATATATATATATATATATATATATATATATATATATATATATATATATATATATATATATATATATATATATATATATATATATATATATATGTGTGTGTGTGTGTGTGTGTGTGTATATCACGAAAATAAACACGTGATTAAAAATGTGACAATGTCAGACCACGGAGGAAAAATGAAACAGGAATTTCCTTAAGTACTTTCGTATATTAATACATCTTCAGAAGGAGTGCCTCACCTTCAAGGAGTGCCTACACCTTCAGAAGCAGTGCCACTCCTTCTGAAGATGTATTAATATACGAAAGTACTTAAGAAAATTCCTGTTTCATTTTTCCTCCGTGGTCTGACATTGTCATATATATATATATATATATATATATATATATATATATATATATATATATATATATATATATATATATATATATATATATATATATATATATATATATATATATATATATATATATATATATCTACATTTGAGTCAGGTGGATGGGGTGAGGTGGTATTTAATAAGGTATTAATTTCATCAACACAAGCCAGAACATGAAACAATGGGTATTGAATAGAAGTGATTGTAGAAAGCCTATTGGTCCATATTTCTTGATGCTTCTATATTGAAGCGGAGTCTTGAGGTGGGTAGAATATAGTTGTGCATTAATTGGCTGTTGATTGCTGGTGTTGACTTCTTGATGTGTAATGCCTCGCAAACGTCAAGCCGCCTGCTATCGCTGTATCTATCGATGATTTCTGTGTTGTTTACTAGGATTTCTCTGGCGATGGTTTGGTTGTGGGAAGAGATTATATGTTCCTTAATGGAGCCCTGTTGCTTATGCATCGTTAAACGCCTAGAAAGAGATGTTGTTGTCTTGCCTATATACTGGGTTTTTTGGAGCTTACAGTCCCCAAGAGGGCATTTGAAGGCATAGCCAGCCCTTGTTTCTGTAACACCCGTTACATCCTGCAGTATTTAATTATCACTATATTAATATTTTTAAATAGTAAACATTTCACTTTTTAGTCAGATTAAAGTTGAAGCAGAATGTCATAAGCAAGGATGGTGTGCTGAATAAAGATGATTTATTAAGTGGATGGAGCCTTTAGCTGATCCCTTCCTGTGATTGGCTGTTGTGTGAATGTCAACAAAGAGTTTCTACCAATGATATGCCATTTATTATGCACCCCATACCATCTGTGGGCGGAGCTTGGAACCTCCTACCCGAGCACAACAACCCGCCTTATGGGTTGCTGTTTGGCTATTTATAGTGCGTTGGAAAAAAACTAGATGGCGTTAGTTGTATTTTGTGGAGTAATTTGTTATAAGTGTAATTTGATGTCAACAGATGGCGTAAGCTGTACCTTATGGCCACTGTTGACCTGCCAGTTGATAGTGTTCTCTTCTGCCGACAGATGGCATCAGCTGTATTATTATTATTTTAATAATATTATTACAGTAATAATAATGTATTATTATTACTTTAAACACTGGTCTATACGTCTGGTAGCTTATAATAAGGCTTTTATATTATGCTGGTATTAGGTAACTAGAATTCTGCAATTACTTTTTTTTATCTACTGTTGAGGATATGTAAGATAAATGTAAGGTTTTGAGGCTAAGTAACGAAGATAGTTACAAGATACGAGCCAGATGGTGTTGAGATTGCAAAAGGGTATGATAAGAACTTAAGCCAAAAAATCGATGCATAAATGTTCGCAAATATGCGACTAGGATTTATTTCTCGAAAAGTTACCAATAAAATACGCTTTCTAGTTCTTTACGTTTAAAATTAAGACCAGGGATTCTGTCTAACGAAGCTGCAAGCTAAAACACCGTTATCCTATAATGTTCATCTGTAGCTTGACCCTAAATACTCGTTTATTAAACGAATTTATTGTTAGAGTTCATTAGGAATCAACTTTGTTGAGGCCA
This sequence comes from Procambarus clarkii, assembly GCF_040958095.1. Lineage (NCBI taxonomy): Eukaryota > Metazoa > Arthropoda > Malacostraca > Decapoda > Cambaridae > Procambarus > Procambarus clarkii. The sequence goes on along the minus strand of NC_091221.1, from coordinate 7,426,733 downwards.
GAGTTTCTAACAAATACCTTCCTGTGATTGGCTCTTGCGGGGAATGCCAATGCTTATATGAATAAAATGTAAAATAAGAAATACGTCCTTTTGCTCAATAACCTTGTTGTTGTACAAATGAACAACAATTCCTGTTTTATACAAGACAGACTTCCATTTAACTGAATAATATAGACCAATAAGAGGACGGAGGCATTGTATCGCCGATATTATTTGTGTGAGGCAACCCCCCACTGATGACGTCACAAGTTAGGTAGCCAGCCCATGTTTCTGTAACACCCGTTACATCCTGTAGTATTTAATTATCACTATATTAATACTTTTAAATTCTTAACATTTCAATTTTTAGTTAGATTAAAGTTGAAGCAGAATGTCATAAGCAAGGATGGTGTGCTGAATAAGGATGATTTATTAGGTCTCGATTAGTCTCCGTGGTGTAGTGGTAAGACACTCGCCTAGCGTTCCGCGAGCGCTATGTCATGGGTTCGTATCCTGGCCGAGGAGGATTTACTGGGCGCAATTCCTTAACTGTAGCCTCTGTTTAACGCAACAGTAAAATGTGTACTTGGATGAAAAAACGATTCTTCGCGGCGGGGATCGTATTCTAGGGACCTGCCCGAAACGCTACGCGTACTAGTGGCTGTACGAGAATGTAACAACTCTTGTATATATCTCAAAAAAAAAAAAAAAAAAAAAAAAGGTGGATGGAGCCTTTAGCTGATCCCTTCCTGTGATTGGCTGTTGTGTGAATGTCAACAAATAGTTTCTACCAATGATATGCCATTTATTATGCACCCCATACCATCTTGGGGCGGAGCTTGGAACCTCCTACCCGAGCACAACAACCCGCCTTATGGGTTGCTGTTTGGCTATTTATAGTGCGTTGGAAAAAAACTAGATGGCGTTAGTTGTATTTTGTGGAGTAATTTGTTATAAGTGTAATTTGATGTCAACAGATGGCGTAAGCTGTATCTTATGGCCACTGTTGACCTGCCAGTTGATAGTGTTCTTATCTGCCGACAGATGGCATCAGCTGTATTATTATTATTTTAATAATATTATTACAGTAATAATAATGTATTATTATTACTTTAAACACTGATCTATACGTCTGGTAGCTTATAATAAGGTTTTTATATTATGCTGGTATTAGGTAACTAGAATTCTGCAATTACTTTTTTTTATCTACTGTTGAGGATATGTAAGATAAATGTAAGGTTTTGAGGCTAAGTAACGAAGATAGTTACAAGATACGAGCCAGATGGTGTTGAGATTGCAAAAGGGTATGATAAGAACTTAAGCCAAAAAATCGATGTATAAATGTTCGCAAATATGCGACTAGGATTTATTTCTCGAAAAGTTACCAATAAAATACGCTTTCTAGTTCTTTATTTTTAAAATTAAGACCAGGGATTCTGTCTAACGAAGCTGCAAGCTAAAACACCGTTATCCTATAATGTTCATCTGTAGCTTGACCCTAAATACTCGTTTATTAAACGAATTTATTGTTAGAGTTCATTAGGAATCAACTTTGTTGAGGCCAGAGTTTCTAACAAATACCTTCCTGTGATTGGCTGTTGCGGGGAATGCCAATGCTTATATGAATAAAATGTAAAATAAGAAATACGTCCTTTTGCTCAATAACCTTGTTGTTGTACAAATGAACAACAATTCCTGTTTTATACAAGACAGACTTCCATCTAAGTGAATAATGTAGAGCAATAAGAGGACGGAGGCATTGTATCGCCGATATTATTTGTGTGAGGCAACCCCCCACTGATGACGTCACAAGCTAGGTAGCCAGCCCATGTTTCTGTAACACCCGTTACATCCTACAGTATTTAATTATCACTATATTAATACTTTTAAATTCTTAACATTTCAATTTTTAGTTAGATTAAAGTTGAAGCAGAATGTCATAAGCAAGGATGGTGTGCTGAATAAAGATGATTTATTAGGTCTCGATTAGTCTCCGTGGTGTAGTGGTAAGACACTCGCCTGGCGTTCCGCGAGCGCTATGTCATGGGTTCGTATTCTGGCCGGGGAGGATTTACTGGGCGCAATTCCTTAACTGTAGCCTGTTTAACGCAACAGTAAAATGTGTACTTGGATGAAAAAACGATTCTTCGCGGCGGGGATCGTATTCCAGGGACCTGCCCGAAACGCTACGCGTACTAGTGGCTGTACGAGAATGTAACAACTCTTGTATATATCTCAAAAAAAAAAAAAAAAAAAAAAAAAAAAAAAGGTGGATGGAGCCTTTAGCTGATCCCTTCCTGTGATTGGCTGTTATATGAATGTCAACAAAGAGTTTCTACCAATGATATTCCATTTATTATGCACCCCATACCATCTTGGGGCGGAGCTTGGAAACTTCCTACCCGAGCACAACAACCCGCCTTATGGGTTGCTGTTTGGCTATTTATAGTGCGTTGGAAAAAAACTAGATGGCGTTAGTTGTATTTTGTGGAGTAATTTGTTATAAGTGTAATTTGATGTCAACAGATGGCGTAAGCTGTACCTTATGGCCACTGTTGACCTGCCAGTTGATAGTGTTCTCTTCTGCCGACAGATGGCATCAGCTGTATTATTATTATTTTAATAATATTATTACAGTAATAATAATGTATTATTATTACTTTAAACACTGATCTATACGTCTGGTAGCTTATAATAAGGTTTTTATATTAAGCTGGTATTAGGTAACTAGAATTCTGCAAGTACTTTTTTTATCTACTGTTGAGGATATGTAAGACAAATGTAAGGTTTTGAGGCTAAGTAACGAAGATAGTTACAAGATGGTGTTGAGATTGCAAAAGGGATTACGATAAGAACTTAAGCCAAAAAATCAATGCATAAATGTTCGCAAATACGAGACTGGGATTTATTTATCGAAAAGTTAGCAATAAAATACGCTTTCTAGTTCTTTATTTTTAAAATTAAGACCAGGGATTCTGTCTAACGAAGCTGCAAGCAAGCTTCGCAAGTAATGGTGAGAGAAAAAAAACTAGACAGTATACATTACATTTGAAATTAATAATGGATGAATGGTAATAAATTGGTGTATGTTTGTATGTATACCAGACAAGTCCATTTAATGACAAAATTTAGCCATTTTGTGTACAAACTTTTATAACTCATATTATTAATTATAACAGTAATCGAAAAAAGTCATAGTTTGTATATACAAGAGATGAAACAGAGTTTTATGAGCTAGAGCTGAGTCCATAAGGAGCCGGAGCTACCAGAAATACCTTCCTGTGATTGGCTGTTGCGGGGAATACCAACACTCTTTTATGAATAAAATTTAAACTAAGAAATAGGTCCTTGTGCACAACAACAAGGCTGTTGTGAAAAAGAACAACAATTTCAGTTTTGCACCTGACAGAAATCTCCATCTAACTGAATAATTTAATCGAATAAGAGGGCAGAGCAGCGTATCATTATTTGTGTCAAGGCAACTCCTACTGATGACGTCACAAGCTAGGTCGCCAGCCCATGTTTCTGTAACACCCGTTACATCCTGCAGTATTTAATTATCACTATATTAATATTTTTAAATAGTAAACATTTCACTTTTTAGTTAAATTAAAGTTAAAGCAGAATGTCATAAGCAAGGATGGTGTGCTGAATAAAGATGATTTATTAAGTGGATGGAGCATTTAGCTGATCCCTTCCTGTGATTGGCTGTTGTGTGAATGTCAACAAAGAGTTTCTACCAATGATATGCCATTTATTATGCACCCCATACTATCTGTGGGCAGAGCTTGGAACCTCCTACCCGAGCACAACAACCCGCCTTATGGGTTGCTGTTTGGCTATTTATAGTGCGTTGGAAAAAAAAGAGATGGCGCTAGTTGTATTTTGTGGGGTAATTTGTTATAAGTGTGAATTGAATTGTCCGGACCAATTTGACTACAGCCGAATTGAAAGCAAACGTCAACAGACTAACCGAAACTGTGAACGCCAAGAAATCAGGACTCCACCTGCCAAAGATTATTGGGGAATATAAACCTGGATATGCGTATGGAAATGTCAAGACACACAAGCCTGGAAACCCACTTTGGCCAATCATTAGCCAGATACCCACACCCACGTACAGACTAGCGAAGCGACTCAACGGCCTGCTGACTCCTTATGTCCCTTGCGCCTTCAGCCTGAAGTCGCCAAACGAATTTGTTGACTTACTGCGGGGCGCACGGGCCACAGGAATAAGAGCCTCGTTGGACGTAGAATCGCTGTTCACTAACGTACCAGTGGACGAGACAATCGGGATGATAGCCGACAGAGTGTATCGTGATCCAGCCTGTACTCCTCTTGACATACCAGAAAATATCCTAAGGAAACTACTCCAAGCTTGTACTAAAGAGGCACCCTTCTTGAGCCCGGATGGGCACATGTATAAGCAAGTAGATGGGGTCGCCATGGGTTCTCCCATGGCGACTTCTACAAGTTTGCAAACTTCTACATGGGTACCAACGAGCAAAAAGTCTTAGTCGACATGAACATGAAACCGGCCATATACTGCGGGTATGTTGACGACAATTTTACACAGGTACCTGATGTCAGACATCTGCAGGAGTTGAAGGAGGCATTTGAGCGGAGTTCCGTGCTGCGTTTCACTTACGAGATGGAAAAGGATGGGAAGCTGCCCTTTCTAGATGTAACAGTCATGGAAAAGAGCGGAGGTTTCCACACTGCAGTCTACACAAAGGAAACGAACATAGGAATGTGCCTAAATGCCAAAAGCAACTGCCCAGATAGGTACAAGAGGAGTGTTGTTAACGCATATGTCGACCGTGCTCTCAACCACAGCTCAGAATGGAAGCAAGTCGACGAAGAACTCTGTAGGGTAAGGCAGGTCCTAGTCAACAACGGCTTCTCCAATGGTTTCGTCGAAGACATCATAAGAAGGAAAGTGAAACGCCATGCAACCTCTGAAGAGACAACCAGCACAACACCTATACCCCCTATTAGACTATTTTACAGGAACTTCTTTTCCACAGCTCATAAAACGGAGGAAAGGGTCCTGAAAGATATTGTTAATAGAAACGTTATCCCTACAGACAAAAATCAGAGGATACAACTGACGATTTACTATAAAACCAGAAAAACGGCCAGCCTACTCATGAGAAACTCTCCAGACACAAAACAGAACGCTTTAAAAGAGACTAACGTCGTCTATGCCTTCAAATGCCCACTTGGGGACTGTAAGCTCCAAAAAACCCAGTATATAGGCAAGACAACAACATCTCTTTCTAGGCGTTTAACGATGCATAAGCAACAGGGCTCCATTAAGGAACATATAATCTCTTCCCACAACCAAACCATCGCCAGAGAAATCCTAGTAAACAACACAGAAATCATCGATAGATACAGCGATAGCAGGCGGCTTGACGTTTGCGAGGCATTACACATCAAGAAGTCAACATTAGCAATCAACAGCCAATTAATGCACAACTATATTCTACCCACCTCAAGACTCCGCTCCAATATAGAAGCATCAAGAAATATGGACCAATAGGCTTTCTACAATTACTTCTATTCAATACCCATTGTTTCATGTTCTGGCTTGTGTTGATGAAATTAATATATATATATTATATATATAAATATATATATGTCGTACCTAATAGCCAGAACGCACTTCTCAGCCTACTATTCAAGGCCCGATTTGCCTAATAAGCCAAGTTTTCATGAATTAATGTTTTTTCGTCTACCTAACCTACCTAACCTAACCTAACCTAGCTTTTTTTGGCTACCTAACCTAACCTTACCTATAAATATAGGTTAGGTTAGGTTAGGTAGGGTTGGTTAGGTTCGGTCATATATCTACGTTAATTTTAACTCCAATAAAAAAAATTGACCTCATACACAGAGAAAAGGTTTGCTTTATCATTTCATAAGAAAAAAATTATAGTAAATATATTAATTCAGGAAAACTTGGCTTATTAGGCAAATCGGGCCATGAATAGTAGGCTGAGAAGTGAGTTCTGGCTACTAGGTACGACATATATATATATATATATATATATATATATATATATATATATATATATATATATATATATATATATATATATATATATATATATATATATATATATATATATATATATATATATGTCGTACCTAATAGCCAGAACGCACTTCTCAGCCTACTATTCAAGGCCCGATTTGCCTAATAAGCCAAGTTTTCATGAATTAATGTTTTTTCGTCTACCTAACCTACCTAACCTAACCTAACCTAGCATTTTTTGGCTACCTAACCTAACCTTACCTATAAATATAGGTTAGGTTAGGTTAGGTAGGGTTGGTTAGGTTCGGTCATATATCTACGTTAATTTTAACTCCAATAAAATAAAATTGACCTCATACATAGAGAAAAGGGTTGCTTTATCATTTCATAAGAAAAAAATTATAGTAAATATATTAATTCAGGAAAACTTGGCTTACTAGGCAAATCTGGCCTTGAATAGTAGGCTGAGAAGTGAGTTCTGGCTACTAGGTACGACATATATATATATATATATATATATATATATATATATATATATATATATATATATATATATGTCGTACCTAGTAACCAGAACTCACTTTTTGGCCTACTATTCAAGGCCCGATTTGCCTAATAAGCCAAGTTTTCCTGAATTAATATATTTTCTCTAATTTTTTTCTTATGAAATGATAAAGCTACCCATTTCATTATTTATGAGGTCAATTTTTTTTATTGGAGTTAAAATTAACGTAGATATATGACCGAACCTAACCAACCCTACCTAACCTAACCTAACCTATCTTTATAGGTTAGGTTTGGTTAGGTAGCCGAAAAAGTTAGGTTAGGTTAGGTTAGGTAGGTTAGGTAGTCGAAAAACAATTAATTCATAAAAACTAGGCTTATTAGGCAAATCGGGCCTTGCATAGTAGGCTGAGAAGTGCGTTCTGGCTACTAGGTACGACATATATATATATATATATATATATATATATATATATATATATATATATATATATATATATATATATATATATATATATATATATATATATATATATATATATATATATATATATATAATATGCAGTACCGGCATGGAGTAACCCCTTGAAAATTAAATTAAAATAGAGAAAGTGAAGGGAGAGGCGACTTGACTTGTCCCAGAAATGAAGAACAGTAGAAAGCTGAGCGAGATCAACCTTATTCACCACCTTTTAAGGAAAACCGAATCAGTGGGGGACATAATAGTAACGTACAAGATACCACATAGTGGCATGTCTGCAAGAAAGGTCCCTGACGCTCGAAACCAAAAGCCTCAGTGTCAACATTATCAGTATTGATGGAGAGAATGAGGGAGAGAAGTGAGAGATAAAAGAGGGAACTCGGTCAGCCCCACGACATGATTGGTGAATGACCTGGAGTTCTGGCTGGGGGCGTTGTGATTAAGACTTGAGAAGGTTATTGACACTAATATTCTCTCTCTCTCTCTCTCTCTCTCTCTCTCTCTCTCTCTCTCTCTCTCTCTCTCTCTCTCTCTCTCTCTCTCTCTCTCTCTCTCTCTCTCTCTCTCTCTCTCTCTCTCTCTCTCTCTCTCTCTCTCTCTCTCTATCTCTCTCTCTCTCTCTCTCTCTCTCTCTTTCTCTCTCTCTCTCTCTCTCTCTCTGATAGTGGTGGTGTTTGGGATGGTGATTTTAATGATGGAGGTGACAGCGTCTTAATGTGGAAGGTGTAGTTCTTCAAGAGATTGATGGTGATGATAGTGCTGTGTGTGTATGTACTCACCTAATTGTGCTTGCGGGGCTTGAGCTCTGGCTCTTTGGTTTCACATCTCAACTGGTGTACAGATTCTTGAGTCTACTGGGAATCTTATCTACACTTGAAACTTGATTCTTATCTACACTTGAAACTGTGTATGGAGTCAGCCTCCACCACATCACTGCCTAATGCATTCCATTTTACTAACTACTCTGACACTGAAAAAGTTGTTTCTAACACTCCTGAGGCTCATTTGGGTACTCAATCTCCACCTGTGTCCCCTTCTTCGCGTACCACCCGTGTTAAACAATTTATCCTTATTTATTTATCCTACCCTTTCAATTCCTCTGAGAATTTTGTAGGTAGTCATCATGTCTCCCCTTACTCTTCTTTCTTCCAGTGTCGTGAGGTGCATTCACGCAGCCTTTCCTCGTAAGTCATGCCTCTTAGTTCTGGGACTAACGTAGTGGCATACCTCTGTACTTTTTCCAGCTTTGTCTTGTGCTTGACAAGGTACGGGCTCCATGCTGGGGTCGCATACTCCAGGATTGGTCTTACATATGTGGTATACAAGGTTCTGTGTGTATGTGTGTGTGTGTGTGTGTGTGTGTGTGTGTGTGTGTGTGTGTGTGTGTGTGTGTGTGTGTGTGTGTGTGTGTGTGTGTGTGAGGGGGGGGGGGACCAGTAAAGGGTAACACTAAAGCCAGGGGAAGAAGAATAATGTCTGCGTACAGTGAGTTCTTTCGTGACTCGGAGGAGATAGATATCCATGAATTAAATTTTCTTCTTAGCGGTCAGATCACTAACTGACGATTTTCAGACATTTCCGGTGATTTCCAGCTTCCGTGAGACGGTACTGGTGGTGGAACCGCCTTTCTGGGAACAAGTTCCTCTTGGGGGTAACTAATGAAAGCTGTGATCAATTCCTATCAACGATATCTTTTCTAGAACCAGTAGTAACTCTATATGTAAACAGAGCCTGTAGGCTCATCACACCTGTCGCCAAAAGACCCCGATGGTGCTGTTGTTTCTTAGAAGAGCGAGGAAATACGGTGAAGAGTCTCACCCACATCATCGCGATGAAAAAACCAGATAATTCTACTCGTTAACCTTGACTGGAAAACCTCTTTTTTGATAACCTCAACGACCGACAATTCACTCCAGTTGTGCAATAACGTGTGAGTTGTATGGAGGGAGTCGTCGTGCCTGCCCGAGTCGCGTCGTTGTATAGACGACAAATCTTACCTGATAATTAACTGATGTTTTGTTTTGTCGTCATGTCACGTGACAAAGACATGACCGCGTCCAGCCCTTTCATCTAATAAGTCGCATTTTTTACGTAATCGATCAATCCATTACCAAAAAATACGACTTTGTAAACATTGAGCCTGTATAGCAGTCGAATTGGCTAGAAAAATGGCTATTAGAGTTAAACACATACAAATGTGAGATGATGAAGAAGAAAACAGGTGCCAGGAGACGAAAAGCGGTGTAGGAGGTGTGTGGGTTCACAATTAAGGAGACTATCTCCCTGTAATGACTATAGATAAGGACTTGGGAGTGATATAATGCCAAGTCTAACTCCAAAGGCATATATATATAAATACGATAAGATGTGAACGCTTCAGAGGACGGGCTACTTAGCAGTTATACTCGGCGCTGGCAAAAGTCAGCACCTTTTCCAGGAATCTAAATAAAAATAATTAAAATCATGTACTCTACTTGTACGTGGGACTTTTTGTATAGTATGCTGGCCCATCGTAGAGCCCTTATCTAAACAAAAAACCATAAGACAACTACAAATGTTTCAGAAGTTTGCAACAAGGCTCGTCCCGGGTAAGAAGAAAGACTGAATGAACTAGACCTGGAGAGGAGATATGATATAAACATAAAATACTTTTAAGGGAGATTTCCAGTGTGATATGAGAGGACATGCTAAAAATGAATACAATATTACAAGAGGATATGGATGAAAGCTTGAGACTGAAATGAGTCATAGGGGAATTAGAAAGTTTAATTTTACCGTAAGAGTATTGAAAAAATGTAATGAACAAAAGGAACAGATTTTAGATGCGAACTCCACTCACAATTGCAAAAGTAGATATCATTATTGAACAGGCAAGGAGTCATTGCCATAGAGAACCAGAAGCTAGAAAGGAGGGATTCCAGGAGCCAATGCTCCTTTCTGCAGGCACAAATGGGTAAGTACACACACGAGAGTAGGTATGATTCGATGGAGGATCCAGAGACATTACGAACAAGGCACCATTATTTCAAAGGCGAAGCCCAGGAACTGACACTCTCCCTACAAGAACAGGACATTTATCTACTTCTCATTTGGAGTCAAAGCAAATTTCAATTTCCGGTGTCATACGATTACAAAATACCTGTAGAATACCTTTCGTGGCAAGCAGGTGTACCGAGGGTGACGTAATCGACGTCTGAATACCTGCAGAGGTTCATTGACGTAATCGACTTTGGAGTTCCTAAAAAGTCCAGATTACGTCACCCGTTGCTTTGCAAACGATGCAATCGACGTTGTAATAACTTCCTCGGACCAGTTGCTGTACAGCGAGTGACGCAATCGACGATGCAGTAACTGCCAGGGCCGTACGGTACGTCGCTGGGCGACGGACACGCGTCACATCGCCAGGTGAGGCAGCTACGACGTCTCCAGCATCAGATTGGGAGCCAGGTGGCGTGTATCCGCTTCCTTTGAGAATCTCTGCTTGTTTATCTGCATAAAAGACGATATATATATATATATATATATATATATATATATATATATATATATATATATATATATATATATATATATATATATCACCCTTCTTAGGGTGATGTCATGAAACAAGCCCATGACATCACCCATATATTCATATGTATATATGTCAAGAGAAATACTGAATAAAAACACTTGTATAATAGACAAAACCCAAGATGTAAGATGATTACATATTCTTGAAGTAATCCATATAAAAATAGAACAGCCTACCATAAATACCCAAATTACGGAACTATTCACTCTACCCACCATGAGAGTAAGGACACGACCAGAACATAAAGATGCCAACATAGAAGACACTGCTCAACATAATAGGCCTACTACACCTGATTAATCTCTGCGTGTGCCTCGTCCCCTGTTATCGCCTTATCTTTTCCTTTATTCTTGTCCCACTTGTATAGATCTACTTGTCTTCATCTGACCCCGTACTGGTATAAATCTAACGCTCTTTGTATTTTCTTATGGACGGATAATCTAGTAAAGATTCTAGAGAAAGTGAACTTGAAATGGACCATTAAAAACAAAAGTGAAGATAGACCATATCAACACTTTCGGCAGCCTCCTCCATGGGATGAATCGAGTCTAAAGATTATCACTGAAGGATTACCAGCTAAAAAATCAGCATGTGACTCGCAGAAGCTCAAAGCAGTCATAGAACGACAAATGGAGACCATCTCAAGACCGACATCGACTCATATCTTCACAGGTGGATCAGTTGATCAAGAAAGAGGTTCTGCTGGAGCAGCAGTTTACACTAACAACCATGAAGCTTACCGGAGCATGAATAGGGGTGCTCAACATTGCAAACAGAATTATATGCCCTGAAACAGGCCATAAACTATACAATTGAGAATAATTTGCATGATGTCATCATTCATACCGACTCTAAATCTTCGCTCCAGGCATTGTTATCCAGTCAACACAGATATAATATACAACTCATCACAGAAATCCAACATATAGGAAAAGAAGCCCATAATCTAGTGCTGTCAATCACCCTAAATTGGATACCAAGTCACATTGGCATAGATGGTAATGAAAAGGCAGACTCTCTAGCAAAAACTGCTGCTGCTCTACCTGTTATACAGGTCCAAATGCCTCCAAGTTTTTCACAGATTAAGGAGCAAGTCAAGAAGCAAATAATCCCAACTATCAAAAGTCGCCACAGAACCAAAGTAGCGGAAGGAAGTTCCACTGCGTTATGGTACGAACAAGCCACTGGGTACTACTCTTTCAAGCCTGACAAAAAGATATCCAGAGACATTGCAGTAGCCATACACTGACTCAGACTTGGCTACAAGTGCTGCTGGGAGGTAATAAACCCAATAGTTAAAGAGTGTCATATCTGTGGAACAGAAGCAGAGGCGCCACTATTGCACTACTTACTGGAATGTGAAGCTACTGAAGCCCTGCGCATCAAACTCAACATTAATCCAACGACAGCAGCTGCATTAGATGCACATTCTACAGCGACTACAATGATTAGAAAAGCCGTTAAAGAATGGGACTCACTAGTGAACATTCTGCACCTACATCCGCCACCAAGATAATGTTATTAAAACACGACTAAAACAGAAGCGAAAAAGAAACAGAGAAAAAGGAGGAAACCCCACCTCCATTTAAAACTTTGACCCAAATATCAGAGTAACAAGGTTATAGCGAATAACCGAACTCAATTACGGGCTCACTATAGCCCGTGCTACATGGACATTTCGTTCTGAATAGCTAAATCTAAAACAACAACAACAACAACGTATTTTCTTAGACACAGTCCCGCTCCTGTGCCAGGAAAGTCCACTAGGGGCTCACCATATCCCATGCTACTTGGAACTTCTGTTCCGAGTAGCTGAACCTATAACAAAAACAACGTATTTTCTTCAATGGGCTCACCATAGCCCGTGCTACATGGACATTTCGTTCTGAAATGGTATTACAGGTAGGGGGTCAAAGGGAAAAGGAGAAGGACTGTGGTGAGAAAGGGGATGTTAGTGGAAAAGTTGGGTAAAGGATAGAGAAGAAAATGGAGAGGAAAGGAAGGTATAAGTGAGAGAGGAGGGAGAGTGGGGACACTGGGAGAGAAGACAAAGGGGAAAATGAAGAAAGAGAAGAGGTGAGCAAGTCCCGGGCACCGCCGGGAATCTCATCTATTATATCATATCTATTCGAATCACCATTGATCTTCATCTGTATTCATCAGCCAAAACGTATATTACGGACTTCTTTACTCGGTGATGCCTCATCCGGCAGAGGACCGGTATACAGCTCGTCCTCCTAAGGTTTCCAAACGTCAAGAAATTGTCGTACTAAAGTGCTTTTATCCTAGCTTACCAGAGGACCCAAAACAGAAAACGGAACCAGTATGTCAATTTGCGAGAGCTGCTGCCATTTTCTAGTACGACGATCTTTGGCCTTAGGTAGAGTGTACGTCAAAATGCGACGTTCTATTATGGAGGACTGGTTGGGTATATTGCTGGAGACTTTACATATGGCGTATATCAATACAAGTGTGATCAGATAGATACAAACTACAGATAAACACGAACTATACCAGTTGGTTTGATGTTGGGCTTAAGGCCAATCCTCCTCATCTTGTGGAGGATTACAAACTCCACGACAATAGTTTACTGACTAACCAGCAAGTATACTTTAGTCTTGAACGTAGTCAAGGACTAGAGTAAACTCACACTGTACATACACCGAGAACCGGAGCACACAGGTATACAAATATATGTATATATGTGTGTGTGTATTGTACCACTGTAGCCTTGAAATAGTTCACCGGGTGCAGAAAGAAAAGTGGTTCACCTCCTGCCTCGTAATGCTGCATCATTCCACTAATAATATCCCCATTGGTGGGTACCCATAAGGCGAGTTTCTTACGGAAAATTCTTTGTATTCCGGTGGCATGAATTACGAAAAGCAGAACCTACTGACAAAGATGTGGCGGCGTTTGGCAGGTCGGCCCATCCTGGGTTTAACCCGAGCTCGCATCCTCGAAGGAGAGCCAGTCTCGCCTGCACCCTCAAACTAGAAAGGTAAGCATGTGTCCCATTCCTGTTGTTATAGTGCTTTGGTAAATGTTGCATCCATTCTTGGTTTTGCCGCGTCCCTGTGTGTTAATCTCCCTGTGGTGGATGGTCAGCGGACTCTGTCCTGGCATTTGTTGTGTTACTCTGCTGATATAGGTGGGTATTAGTGTAGATATACAGCTTCTAACTCCTGTTAGGAGGCAAATATAGCTACTTTTGTCGTCCCACAGTGGGTATTAGTGTAGATATACAGCTTCTAACTCCTGTTAGGAGGCAAATATAGCTACTTTTGCCGTCCCACAGTGGGTATTAGTGTAGATATACAGCTTCTAACTCCTGTTAGGAGGCAAATATAGCTACTTTTGTCGTCCCACAGTGGGTATTAGTGTAGATATACAGCTTCTAACTCCTGTTAGGAGGCAAATATAGCTATTTTTGCCGTCCCACAGTGGGTATTAGTGTAGATATACAGCTTCTAACTCCTGTTAGGAGGCAAATATAGCTACTTTTGTCGTCCCACAGCTCATGTTAGGCCTTATCCTATTAGTTTTCCCTTGGAATACGACTCGTCAATCTGTTTACACCAGGTCGCCAGTTACTGCTGGGTAAATAGAGGCGTACGATAACTGGTACCTAGTCAACCTTTCTTATCCCGGACTCAAACCTAGTCACAACCGCTTGAGAAAGAATGTGATGCTCTGCAAAGTAAACTTGGCACAGGAGGAGGATCTGAGAAATGACTACTATAGCCTATAATCCTTACTAATGTAAAATTATCATAAATGGAATAATGAAGAGAAGTCCCACTGTATACAATGAAATGAAGTACTATAGAATTCAATGAAGTATTCAAGAATAGAATGAACTATAGTGATTAATCCCATGTGTCCGAAAAAGAGTCTACAATCTGCAACTTATGGTGGTGTGTCTTCTTCCTGGCGACAGATGGCGCCTGGAGGAGTAACGATGCTAGTGGTGGTGACGGTGATGATGGCTCTGCTTCCCGCCGGGGCTCCGCAGACGTCGGGCGTCGCAATCAGCTCGGTCGTGGACGACAACGGGATCGTCAGCGGGGAGTGTGCCTACATCAACGGCCGCGGAGAGCCTATCAAGGTGAGGCAAGACTGTGTTCTCCAGTCTCTCCTCTCCGGGAGTAACTCTTCTCTTGTTTTTTTAAGTATTTTCGTATGTGTGTGTGACTTGCTGCCTTCTGCAGTTGGCCAACCACTTGTGCTGGACGGTAGAGCGACGGCCTAGCTTCATGCAGATCGGCGTTCCATCACTGACCTGTCCAAGTGGTTGGGCACCATTCCTTCCTCACGTCCCATCCCAAACTCTTATCCTGACCCCCTTCCCAGTGCTATATAGTCGTAATGGTTCGGTGTTTTCCCCTGATAAATCCCTCTCTTGTCCTGCGGTTGTGTTGGCCCTTCTGTTCCTCCCTTCTCCACTGTCTGCTTATCTACCAGGATATTCTTCGGGGTAGTCGCTCACCTATCGTTTTCCACCTCTCATTCACCCTTTTTCACCCACCTTTTATGCCACGTTCGTATTTAAGTTTCACATTTTCTCTCACCAAATACTTATTCCCAATTCTCTTCTTAGCCATTCCTTTGTTCTCCTGTTTCTGCTTTTCTCTTTTTCGTCTGGTCTTCCTTCCTTTCTCCCTTTCTCTGCCTTAGTTATCTCCTCATATCTCTCTCTCTCTCTCTCTCTCTCTCTCTCTCTCTCTCTCTCTCTCTCTCTCTCTCTCTCTCTCTCTCTCTCTCTCTCTCTCTCTCTCTCTCTCTCTCTCTCTCTCTCTCTCTCGTCACACTTGCTGCACTCTTAACACACTCAATAAACATTCCAGATTCGCTTCCGCGAATCCCCAACCGGGCAGATCGAGGCTAACGCCGACAGCGCCTCCGTCAGAGACGCTGTTGCCGAGCTAAGAGTGTGTCGTCAGGCGGCTGCCGCCGTCAACACCAGGGTGAGTGCATCCCTCCGTGGCCTGAACGAACAGGTCAGTCAAAAAGAACCTTCTGCGCCTTCGTCAGGTAGAATTGAATCTGATTTAGGCATCTCGACGTATCATAAACTGCCAGATAAATGTTTGATTCTAGGGCGGGATTCGAACTCGCGTTGTGAGGGGCCAGGATACAGTAAAGTTTAAAAAGACCATTAGGCCTGCTGATTGGCATTATCTGTGGGATTCTATAGCTCTTATAAACATAAATATATATATAAATATAATATATATTATATTTAATATATATTATATACCTCACCTCAGGTCTTATTCATGTTATACATACTGTACATTTCACAAAAAATCACAATGGCGTGATAAATCAATGGAAATCATTTTGAGGCAATGGTGGGGCTTCGAACCTGCGTTCTGGGGAATCCCAGACACCCGCTCACTAACCCGGGGTACCGGGGTTGGTCGCCTTTCATACTATATTGTGGCCGAGTCGGTTAGGAGTTGATTCCCAGGTGTCCAGGAATCACCAGAACGCTAGTTTGAATCACGCCTTTGCCTCAAAATGATTTTCAAATTGTACATATATTTAGACATATAAGACATGGCGTTATTCTATATTATTCATCCAGGTTTATGTAATAAAACTTTTTTTTTTAGCATTATACTCTTGAGGGTTGTAGGATTTTAAATTTATAATTATAGTTTATTTCAATCAATTACATAAATTAATCAAATAATACCAAATTACCTTTTATAAAAACTTCATTATTTTGCAGTAATTTTAATTATATTCATCATCAAATATACAAAATCCAAATCAGTGTTTTGTTAACTTTCAGTCAAATTATTGTTCTATATCATGTGAGTTTACCCTAAATACTCTTTCCAAACCTGTCTTGGCTTCAACTCAATATTTACCTTTGAAAGTTTAGAGTAAATGCTAGTGTTTATCTTTAATAGTTTACTCAGGATAAACGTCAGTGTTTACCCTTAAACGTTTTCTTAGAGTTTGTGATCAATCTCGACAGCTCTCTCAGCAACAGCGAGAACTGGAAGACGTGATCTACAGGAGCATCCCGTTCAATCTCTTCCGTCGGCGTTGATTTGGTCAGTACCCGACCCAACGGCGTTGATTTGGACAGTACCCGACCCAACGGCGTTGATTTGGACAGTACCCGACCCAACGGCGTTGATTTGGACAGTACCCGACCCAACGGCGTTGATTTGGACAGTACCCGACCCAACGGCGTTGATTTGGACAGTACCCGACCCAACGGCGTTGATTTGGACAGTACCCGACCCAACGGCGTTGATTTGGACAGTACCCGACCCAACGGCGTTGGTTTGGACAGTACCCGACCCAACGGCGTTGATTTGGACAGTACCCGACCCAACGGCGTTGATTTGGACAGTACCCGACCCAACGGCGTTGATTTGGACAGTACCCGACCCAACGGCGTTGATTTGGACAGTACTCAACCCGACAGCGTTAATTTGGCTATCTCAACCGTTGGAAACAAAACTCCCTTTCCTTTTTTTTTCAAATGTCAACAAAATTATGATTTCTCTCTTAAAATGTATATTCATTCGAGTCTTCCAATAGACTTTCATAATCATAGTTTTTAGGAGGAAATCAGTGGGAACCATTTGGATAGTTTTAATGTAGTGGTTTTGATTTTAGACATTACATCCCTTTGATATCATTTTTCTTATTTACTGGAACTTGAAATTAAAAAAATTATACAGTATGTTTATGTAATCATCTTGCATCAATGATTGTTAGATGAGTAAAAATGAATTCCATCACATCAGGATTAATGTATTTGTTTAATTCTTGTCGTAATATGTGGTTGTTAAAATGTAATAATTTTTGTTAAATGTTACTGTTATTTAAATAAAAATTTAAATGATAAAAGCTTAAAAATGTACAATTTTAATATAAAATATTATAAAAATTAAATATTAATGTTGATTGTAAAAAAAAAGTTAACGTTAATTCTTTTAAACAAATAAATGGCAATGTTAAATGTTAAAAATTGCTAATATTAAATTAAATTTTGTTGCAATGTTAATGCTAAAGATGCAGATGTTTTAACTGTTAAAATAAGGGCGACGATAAGGGATAAATGAAGTGAATTTAGACAACTTAAATGTGTTTGATTTAGACACACACACACACACACAGCCCAACCACTTGGCCTGTACGGTAGAGAGACGGTCTCGCTTCTTGCAGGTCTGCGTTCAATCCCCGACCGTCCAAGAGGTTGGACACCATTCCTTTTCTCCGTATTATCCTTATCCTTGTATTCCTTTCAATTGTTACATAGTCGTAAAGGCTTAATGCTTTCTCCTGATAAATTCCCGTATACCCACTTCAGTTGTTCATGCGATATTGTTTTTGAGTACCGTATTGCTTGTGACATCACCTCTTGTGCAGCTGGAGACAGCTGTTGTGCGTCTTGTCTTTATATATGTGTAAACTACGCTTGAAACAATCCAGTGTTCCCCGCGTCTATTACGTAACCCGGTAATATGTTTCACATACCTAGTTTTCTATTAGCAAACCAGTGTTTATTCAGGTCACAGGATCGAACATAGATTTTATGTAGTTTCAACATAGTTTTAATGTAGTTTCAACGTAGTTTCAACGTAGTTTCAATGTAGTTTCAAAATAGTTTCAATGTAGTTTCAAAATAGTTTTAATGTAGTTTCAACGTAGTTTCAATGAAGTTTCAACGTAGTTTCAATGTAGTTTCAATGTAGTTTCAGTGGCGTGGCTTGAGGTGCACACAGCATTGGGTGATAGGATTTTCCATTCAATTGAAAATATGACTAAACTTGAAATTATATTTCAGAATATTTGTATTTTATTTTGTTGATACTTAAATATTATCGAACTGAGAGCAAACTTTATAGAAGCATATTGGCTTTATGAAATCTAGCAGGTGAAACTTTATCTAAAGCAAAGCTCTAGCAGGCCAGACGTCATCGCCTCTAAAGCTCTGATTGGCAAGACGTCTTTGAAATAAAGCTCTAACAGGTAAGAAGTGATCACAAATAAAGCTCAAACAAAAAGAGACATCATTGTAATATGACTCTAATAGACGAGACATTATCACCAGTCGAACTCTAATACAAGAAGACTTCGCCAATATTGCATTAACAAGAGAGACGGTGTCAGCTCTAACAGGTAAAGCATCATTGACAAATAAGCTCTAATAACCTATGCTTCATTAGAAATAAAGCTTCAACAGGCGAAGCGTCATCGCCAATGAATCTTAACCAACTGAAACATGCCCTTTAGGTACCGTCTAGGAAACTTGCTGTTTTTCAATATTGATGTCAGACTTTTTGTTAAATCTCTTCAACTATATATAGCTAATTTCTATTAATAACTCTGCATATAGAGAACTCACTACATGCAAAGTTTTATGCCTCCGAGTGTTCGTTCATAAACAGGAAACCAGGAAAAATATATATGTACAAGTAAAACAAATACAGTGATTTGTTTAATATGTGTTTTATCATTTTTTTCTGTTGGTTTCTTCACTGTTTGAGAGGTCAGCTGTGATAAGTTCGTCTGTAGCGATGTTTAGAGAGACTGTGTGTTTGGAATTAGTGTTCAATGAACCTGAGGAGGTGTTATTAAGGAAGCCAAAATAGCTTTCTGGAACAAACAGCAAGCATATACTTTATTCCTGATTATAATTCAGGATTAATGTATACTCAGACTGTATGCATATAAATCGAGAAGGTAAACTTTTCAGTATATGATTTGTGTGTTGATAGTATGATCGGCTCCCTGT
This sequence comes from Procambarus clarkii, assembly GCF_040958095.1. Lineage (NCBI taxonomy): Eukaryota > Metazoa > Arthropoda > Malacostraca > Decapoda > Cambaridae > Procambarus > Procambarus clarkii. The sequence continues at coordinate 7,407,388 of NC_091221.1, read as the reverse complement.
ATTCGGCCGGTCGGGAACTGATGTGTCTATGCTAGTGTTCCTTGTTTGTTCTTCCTTGTTTCTTTCTGTCTGTGTCCCTTGACAATGCTGTGTCTGAAGAATATTAATCAGTCCAGTCGACTCACAACCAATTAAGGGATCTCAGGACCAACTCCCGCATCAGAACAGAGACGCTTTGGCACGTTTCCTTTCATCTGAAATCCCTCTTTACCGAGCAGTAAATAGCAACTTAGAGGGGAAAAGGAGCTAGTTAGCTGTTGTGGGTGGCATCTTGACGAAGGTCAGTAGTTGGTCTCGTGGGGACCCCGATAAGCTTAACATGGTTCCTGTCACAAGACACAAAGTTCCTCATGCAGGCTCGTCTTAGAGGGGTTCTGATAGCTAAATATACGATCACAAATGTTAATGTACTGTGTCTTCAAAATCAGTACTTTCTAAATTACAATGATTATATATTGATATTTGGTATATAGGTATGCCTAGGTTGGGTTATGTTAGGCTTTGTAGCTCGCAGCTACTGATATTTGCTGTAGGTGAGTGAAGCCTTTACAGAGGTGCGATTCGAACAGAGAACGTGTATATGTGAATGTGAATTACTGCTCGAAAAAAGTTCGAACTGGTTCAGCTGAGTCACCAGTCCATGCTGATATGACCAGTCTCGTTAATCCAGCCACTAGACTCTCTTTATTAACGAACATCACTTTACAGGCGACTAACACTTGATAAAGCTCCAACTGTGCCTGAACATTGCTTCAGTCTCTTCCTATGTTCGAAACAAATCTTTTGTTAATGCTTCACGCACGTTCTACAAATACAAGTTATTGCCTACAGAACCTAAAGAGAAAATCACTTACGCCTAAGTATAGACAATATATTAATAAATATTAATATTTATATTTGAGAAAAGTCCTAATTTTGAATTCACAAGAGGGTAAAACGGACGAATGTGTCTTTGGGATCGAACCCTGGATAAACGAGCCTTGCCAGAGGACAGATTGGCGACTCGAGGGTTAAGTGTTTTTTATTTATAGTGGGAGCTTGGCGGTTAGACTAACGAGCATTTTGCATTTGTTGATGAGTGCTTTTATTAAGACAGACTGCCCCGGCAATGAGAAACAGGTAGCCAAACTAGCGGCCTCACACCAAGGAATCTGCAGATACGAACACCAGAGCCGGTGAATGACACTTCCAAACACAAACACTCGTTCAGAAACCGCTACATCATTACTGTGCAGAGTATACAGCCTTAACTTGGAACTGCATATCCCGTACCGTCAACTAATACGTGCCCAACGTACGTAATACAAAGTGCTATGAAAAGTAACGGATCACAACATATCCCCCGTTTTGTACGCATCGTAGGTTAAGGGGAGAGGTGGGAGGGTTGGTTTGGGTTTTATGTTTCTGTTTATGTTAGCAGGTTATATTCTGTACGTTGTGGCATATCAAAAGAACGGGCCGGACAGTCAGCCTCATTCTTCGATAGCTAGGCTAAGTGACAAGCTAAGTGGCAAGCTAGGTGCCTAGGTGACAGAAGTATTCTGTCTTTTGTTTAAGTAATTAATGTCTAACTTCAAGTGTTGGTAACGATTATGGCCGCCCCAATACAGTGCGATACAGCCGCTTGAGTTGAAAAAAAGTAATTTTCAATGTGTTTTAATTTTGCACCGTTCACTGCAATGTTGCATCGCGCAATTTGAATTGCCAATGCAACCTGTCCTCTCTCACAGTACCTCGCAACTTGACCTATAAATCCCCAACGGTAAAAATATGAAGTACTATAAATCATTGCCACTTAAATTTAATATTTAGTAAATGGTACATACAGTTGACCAGACCACACACTAGAAGGTGAAGGGACGACGACGTTTCGGTTCATCCTGGACCATTCTCAAGTCGATTCAAGGTCTGGTCAACATACTTTAGCCACGTTATTGTGACTCATCGTCTGCATATGGCACATACAGTGGGCTTTATTCCCCATTTTCTTTTCTCAGCAAAGCCGAAAAAATATATAAAATATATAAAGTTCTTGGTCACAAAAAAGGACCAAGAACAATCACAACTTTGAATTACCACTGGGTAATTACCACTGGGGAAAAAACAAGTCCACTTTCAAAGGAAAAGGCTAAATATTAAGAAAGATATGAAAAATTATTTTATTCAAAATATGGGAGATTGGTATCAACATTACACGCCGCTCTGCGTTGATAGTTTTTACGAGGACATGGTCGAGAACATAGAGAAATTAGTACAGAGGGAAAATAACGGGGGCAGGGGAAGCAAGACGCACGGACCTAAGAAATTTAAATATTCCAATGATCAGCAAGTCAAGGGATGGGAGAGAATGCTACGGGGTGCGCATAAAGCATGGTTAAAAAATGGAATGAGGGATGAAGAGAAAAATACAATGTTGGAAGTGGCTAGGGAATGCAGTCAGGTGAGGAAGGAGGCGCGGGACAGATACTGGCAAGACTTTGCTCAGGCCATTGGTAATACTAAGAACCTTAAAGACATATGGAGAGCAGTAAATAAAGTCAGGGGTTGTAAGACCAAATTCATTGCTCACTCAGATCCAGGGAAAGTTGCTAATGAGTTAGTAGATAAATGGGCAAGTGCTGCTGGTATGGAGTCCTTACCTGCAGACACGAGAGTCACCATTGAGTCATGGGAAAATATTAGAAATGGAGTAACTTTATGTGCCTTAAATACAAGATCTATAGCATGCACTGAGATAACCCACGATGAGCTACTGGATGCTATAAAAAGTGGCAGCTCCACTGCTCCGGGAAAAGATGGAGTAACGTATGACATACTTAATTATTTAGCCGGTATGAAACCTAATCCCTTACTTGATTTGTTTAATATGAGTTATAGAGAGGGAAAGTTACCAAGAAAATGGAAAGAGGCTGTCATCATTCCTATCCCTAAGTCAAACGGAGGCTACAGACCTGTCTCCTTAATATCCTGCTTTTGTAAAATGATGGAAAGGATTTTGTTAAATAGGCTACTCTACCTTGTAGGTGATAACATGTCCAATAATCTCTTTGGTTTTATCAAAGGCAAAAGTACTGCGGATTGTCTTTTAAAGTGTTTGTCTAATGTGGATGACAATTGTAGAGTTTTTGTTGATCTACAAGGAGCGTTTGATAAAGCCAATGGGGAAGTAATCTTATACGAATTAGCCAATCTGGGAATAACAGGGAGATTGCTACACTGGATAAGGGATTACCTGCAAGGCAGAAAAGGTCAGGTGTATTACCAGGGATACATGTCTGAGGAACGGAGGTTTCAGTTAGGTACCCCACAAGGGGGAGTATTAAGTCCCACCTTATTCAATGTATTAATGAACAGATTAGCATCAGAGATGTATCCTCCAGGGGTCACGACGATCATATATGCTGATGACATTCTTATACAAGGCACTTCTGGGAACAAAATTCAAGATGCTCTTCACATACTTGGTACAACCTGTCACAAGTTAGGCTTAGTTATAAATGCAGATAAAACCAAATACGAGTATAGGAAACGAAGAAATATAACACTTACTCTAAATGGTGTGGAACTGAGCCGTGTACAGAAGTACAAGTATCTGGGCATGTATGTTGGATACACATGTGAGAGTAAAAATGCTGAAATAAATCATATCAGCACCTTATGTAAAGCCCGTCTGCATCCTCTAAAAGCACTGGCTTTTTCTGGTAAAGGTGTTGGTGTACCTATCTTGCGGATGTTATACATAAGCACTGTTCGATCCCTGATAGACTACGCAGCACCCGTATTGTCTTACACAGGCCAAGGCAGAATTCAAAAAATAGAGCTGATACAGAACGAGGCTATGAGGATTATTCTTGGATGTCAAAGAAATGCAATGATTGAAATAATGAGAATGGAATTAAATTTACAGAGTGTGTGTGATAGAGTCCGTGACATTAACACTAGAGTATCTATTCGTTTCATGCGGAGAAAAGGAGGGGATAAGCTGTTTGAGAGCGTCCAGACCTGCTTGAGTGACGTACACACTTCCAGGAAACTGAGGGAGACTCGCTATACGAGAGGATTAGCTCATGACCTCAGGGAATACGACGTACTTGACTGCTGTAAACCCTCTCGAAAGTGTAATATGTCTGCTCCCTGGAAAGTACAGAAAATAGACGTCGAAATTGTACCCCTCAAGGTGAAAAAGATTCATCATGAACCGGGACAATTACGGTGTTTGTATGGAAGCATGATATCTCGGTTACCAAGAGGCAACAGTTTACATGTATATTGCGACGGGTCGGTGGCGGAGGATGGCAGGGCAGGGTGTGGTGTCCTAATAAGGGATTATACGGAGTTTGGGACTGTGGACAGGATAATTGAACTCCGGCTTAGTAATTATATATCATCCACACAAGCTGAACTGCAGGCCATTCTGGCGTGTTTGGAGGAAGTACGTCATGACGACAAAAATGTTTTTGTATTTGTCGATAGCCGAGGAGCACTGGAGTCCTTAAACAGTAGAAACCCAGTCTTCATGTCTATAGTGGAGGACTGTAAGAGAAGAATAACTGAGATACAGCTGAAAGGTTATAGTGTGAAATTCATGTGGATTCCATCTCATGTTGGAATAGTGCTCAACGAGGTGGCGGATGACTTGGCCAAACGTGCCACATCAAAACCACAAGTTGACATCGAATGTGAATTCACAATGAGACAAATAAGAAGCAAAATCAGAAATATTCAGGCACAGGCGGGAGTGGAGAGGAGAGAGATAATGTATGAGAGTAGTCAAACCATGCAACACTACATGTATGTGAGTCAAAACACCCATTTCACTTATGGTAAAAGGAGAAATGCTTGGAGTGACTCTGTGTACATGCGGCTCAGGCTTGGGTACAAATATTACTGGGAATATGGGATAGATGTTCATGGTAATGACACGAAGTGTAAACTATGTGGTATGTTAAGGTCTCACACCCTTGCCCATTATATTCTTGATTGTCCGTTGATTAGTGTATATAGAAACACTGAGATAAGGACTGTTCCTGAACAAATAGCCTGGATGTGTCACAACGGAAAGGTTGATGATATTCTTGAGAGATATAAGAATTTTGCACCAAGATTGTAATATTTTGTTGAATTATCTGCAGGTGTCTTGCAAATTGTCTATACAGTATACCTAGGTCATAAAAGTATTTGTGTGTACGTCTGATACCATACTCCTTGTGAGGGAGGAAATGTATATTTTTACCTCTCAGAATGTTTGGTAATATGTTTATTTGTGATGTGTGTATATGTATATATTACCACGTTGTACTGAACGGGGTGAGAATAGCTTGAGCTACCTCATCCCTTTGTGTGTATTTTACCTCAATAAACTTATTTCAATTTCAATTTCAATTTCAATCACAACTTGAAAATCAGTTCCACTTGTTAACCTTGACTGGGAAAACCTGTTGTGTGTTGTTAGCAAGCACAACGACAGTGAATAATTCACTTTTGTTGACCAGACCACACACTAGAAATTGAAGGGACGACGACGTTTCGGTCCGTCCTGGACCATTCTCAAGTCGATTGTGATGAGGACAGGTAGGGACAGGCATTAAATAGGCAAGAGAGAGCTGAGGAGGAAAGTCAGGTGTAGAGGATAGTAGTAATGAGAACTGCAGCAGGCCTATTGGCCCATACGAGGCAGCTCCTATTATAACCACCTATTATAACTTATTATAATTGTAAGTGATTAATAATCACTTCTGTTATAAATAACACGCGCACACTATACGAATGCGGCCACTACAGTGACAACAAAATCCCGACGTTTGCACGAAAGTCAAACATTAAAGGCGATGAGTCACAATAACGTGGCTGAAGTATGTTGACCAGACCACACACTAGAAATTGAAGGGACGACGACGTTTCGGTCCGTCCTGGACCATTCTCAAGTCGATTGACTTGACGATTGATTGTCAATCGACTTGAGAATGGTCCAGGACGGACCGAAACGTCGTCGTCCCTTCAATTTCTAGTGTGTGGTCTTGGTCAACAATCAAACATTAAATGTAAATATACTTAAATGTTTTATTTCTATCACACAGACAAAATCGGTGAAATCGATTGGCGTGGATTTATGAAGAAGTTGAGGGTTGTCAGGTAGATGATAAGTAGTTGATTGATTGATTGATTGAGGAAGATTAAGCCACCCAAGAGGTGGCACGGGCATGAATAGCCCGTAATGGGAAGTATAGACAGCTGGCTATTTAGTTCATTTAGAACAGAAACAGGAAACTTAGCTGGAGGATCTAGAACATTTAAACAGTAGATCTGGATCATTCATTGGTGGATGCTGTTGTGGGAACGGTATATGGGGGGGGGCAGCATTTGAACCAGTCACGACACAACCTGTCCTCCTAACAGAACGTCACGTTTTGACGTATACTCTACCTAAGGCCTAAAATGGTAGCGACCCGCGAAATTGACATACTGTCCCGTTTTCTGCTTTGGGTCCTCTGGTAGGTGATGATCAGGGGACATTAGTGCGACAGTTTCTTGTCGTTGGGGAAACCTTAGGATGATGGGCTGCCTGGCAGGGTTACAACGCGTAGTTCTGAGATAATCAGGGCTGGTTAGTGGACCTCAGCTTCCTTCCATAGTGCATTTTCGGCAATTAACAAACACTTGCGTTTACAATGACTGTGATATTTTATGTAAGGGATTTTATCTCTATCCACTTTGCATTAAGCTAGAGCATCATGTAGAGATGCCTTCAGATTCGCACTCTCTTAAGACACCGTGACCTGCTGGCTCCCACCTGAGACGATAAGGGTTGTACATATTGCGTTTGTCGGAGTTTTCTCCTCGGCTTGCATCCGGACCTCTGGCGGAAGAGGGTCACCTTGAAGATGGAGGGGGTGAAGATGGGGGTGCGTGGTGGTTGGATGGGTGGGGGTGGAAAGGAGGGAAGAGGTGGCGGGGGGGTAGATGGGGTGGGAGAGAGGGCTAAGACTGTGCAGGAGCCTTAAGTCTATATCCCAATATGCATCGTTTTTCCTTCTCCTTTCCTTCCCCCTTCCCTCTCACTGTGATCGTAAATTTAACTTTTCCTCTAATATCCAAATTCTCCTGACGGGAAAGTAGCAGCCACGGAGGGTTTTCGGCAAAGATCGCCAGCGATAGAAATACAGTATTGACGACGCAGTCGACGAACAATCAAAATGACGGAATTCCAACACACTCATTCCAGCCGTAGGTAACCTGGAACACGTGAGACGGAGTAATCATCAAGTCTAGCGAGTTTCCTCTCACCCCCGCCACACCAGCTGCTAGGAAGTATCTTCTGTGTTGTGATCATATCCCCTCTCTGTTTTATATCCACAGTTATAGTACTTAAGACACACACACACACACACACACACACACACACACACACACACACACACACACTGGATATTTTTATTCTCATTAATTGCTCGAATTCCTGTGACTCACCGTTGTTGCATTCCGTTAGTGTGTTGATGTGCATCATATAGCGGGTGATGTAAGCAGTGATGTTGGCTGGTCCACTCACATACAGCGGGTAATGTAAGCAGTGATGTTGGCTGGTCCACTCACATACAGCGGGTGATGTAAGCAGTGATGTTGGCTGGTCCACTCACATACAGCGGGTAATGTAAGCAGTGATGTTGGCTGGTCCACTCACATACAGCGGGTGATGTAAGCAGTGATGTTGGCTGGTCCACTCACGTACAGCGGGTGATGTAAGCAGTGATGTTGGCTGGTCCACTCACATACAGCGGGTGATGTAAGCAGTGATGTTGGCTGGTCCACTCACGTACAGCGGGTGATGTTGTCTGGTCTACTCACATACAGCGGGTAATGTAAGTAGTGATGTTGGCTGGTCCACTCACGTACAGCGGGTGATGTAAGCAGTGATGTTGTCTGGTCCACTCACATACAGCGGCTGATGTAAGCAGTGATGTTGGCTGGTCCACTCACGTACAGCGGGTGATGTAAGCAGTGATGTTGTCTGGTCCACTCACGTACAGCGGGTGATGTAAGCAGTGATGTTGTCTGGTCCACTCACGTACAGCGGCTGATGTAAGCAGTGATGTTGGCTGGTCCACTCACGTACAGCGGGTGATGTAAGCAGTGATGTTGTCTGGTCCACTCACATACAGCGGCTGATGTAAGCAGTGATGTTGGCTGGTCCACTCACGTACAGCGGGTGATGTAAGCAGTGATGTTGTCTGGTCCACTCACGTACAGCGGGTGATGTAAGCAGTGATGTTGGCTGGTCCACTCACGTACAGCGGGTAATGTAAGCAGTGATGTTGCATGGCTTGCAGCAGGCCGCATAATTGAGTAATAGTCGATTTTGACAATTGAATATGCAGCGTTCAATTGCCCTGTAGTGGTTGGTGCATGCTGTGCATTACGAGGCCTTCATCCCTCAATTCTCTCTTTTGTATTCTTTCAACTACTGCGTCATATTTTCAACGTTACGGCCCCCCAACGTGTAAATTACAGAGGACTGAAAAGTAGACAAATATCCACGTTTTCTGTGTCCCGGCAGGTTAGGTTTGGTGGGGTGCTTGGGTACTAACGTTGCTGGTTAAGTTAGCACGTTGTATTATGTACGTTGTGACAAGTCAAGAGAAGCTGCATCACCGACATGTGTTTTTCTTACATTAATTCTCATAATCAAAATATTGTCCAAAGATTTGTTTATCATCTCCTTCGAAATTTCTCTAAATGATTTCCTAACTATAACCTTCTTCTCTAAGTGCTTCATCCACGTGCTGTAAATACAGACAACTGCCATGAGAATCAAGCAGCTAACCTAATCTAATCTAATCTAATCTAATGTAACCTAACTTAATCTAATCTTACCTAATATAACCTAACCCAACCTAACCTTACCCAACCTAACCTTACCCAACCTCACCTAACCTAACCCCTATCTAACCTAACCTAACCTAAGTCTAACTCTAAATAATGTTATATATCAATATTACAATTTATAAAAGTATATTGTTTTCTATCACTGAATGAATAAATTTTGTAGTTCTCCTTTAGTGACGCCAGCAAAACTTCTCCTTAATTTGTTATTGTGATGAAAAACGGAATTTTCTAAATTACAAGTAATATTATATAATATGTTGAGCTTAAATATGAAAATATTAGGTGTCTGGGTTGTGTTAGACTGAAATTGCCATTATAGTAGGCACTACGTGAGTGAGGGGGAAATATCAGGATAAAGCGTCAAGCAATTATGACTATATAGCATTGAGAAGGGGTCAGGATAAGGATCTGGGATGGGACCGGGGTAAAAGGAATGGTGGCCCAACCACTTGGACGGTCAGGGATTGAACGCCGACCCGCATGAAGCGAGACCGTCGCTCTACCCTCCAGCCCAAGTGGTCGGTACGTGAGTGAAGCATTTATTTGTGCAATTGAAACTTACGAAATGAATGACGAGCGTTTGGAGAAAAGTTTGTATCAAATCCGTTTTGAGTCGAGTGTATATAGATAGACGGGTAGGAGAACGATAGACGGGTAGAAGAACGATAGACGGGTAGAAGAACGATAGACGGGTAGAAGAACGATAGACGGGTAGAAGAACGATAGACGAGTAGTAGAACGGGTTGTTATGTAACTCCGAGCCCCTGGTCAAGGTCCAGGTGTCTCGTATCCGGATTGGTCGAGAGAAACTGCGTTCATATATACATGGTCTTTCTTTTCTGTTCTTGATACATTCATCCATCTTTCTATATAGTTTATTGATAAATGTATATTTTCATATTCACGAATTTATTTATAGGTGTATCTATTCACTGATCATTCTAATTCATTTATTTATGTGTACATTGCGTATTGGATTTTATCCCATGGGGCTTCGAACCCCGTGGGTCTATTGAACTGGAAGACCCCCCATGGGTCTTCAAATTCTGCCGCTGTCTCTCCTCCTCAACAAAGGTCAAATGATCGTTAATCTAGTCGCCAAATTACCGGTTTATGAATGAAAAAGTTTTACACGCCACTCAACCAACTCGTTCTCAGACCAAGTCCATTCCATCCAGCGGTCGATCCCAAAGACGCATTCATCAATTTTAACATAGTGTTCATTCAAAATAGGAATTTTCTCAAATGTAAATTAATGTTGTTATATATTATGCATATCTAGGCACTAATTAGGTTAGGTGTTTAGGTCCTGTTGGCGATTATTTGTATTTGTACTACGTGGGTGAAGCATTTATAGGGTTGTGGTTCGAACAAAAGTCGTCAGCGAAGCACTTGTTCGGACGTCATCAGTTGTGAGTCGTGTGTAAACCGTTTTTCATACATTAACAGGGGGTTTGGTGGGTGCATGGAATGGACTTTGGCCTTACCTACCCTAATCTCACCAATGCCTAAATATGCACAATATGCTAATATAT
>NC_091221.1:7346973-7391973 GCF_040958095.1 Procambarus clarkii | reverse complement strand
ACACAATCTCCCTGGCTTGGTGCATTGTTTTGATAATTTCTTACTTTTATGTACATTGTCATTAACTGAAAAATGAATTAAAACTTGTTTAGGAGTTTGGCCTCAATATATTCCTCTGCAAAACTGTGCCTAATATAGCTTTGATAATTAATCATTACATATTATGACATGAGCTGTCTACATGTGTGTTTGTTTTTAGACTTCGTATAGCCACAGTGACTAGAGGGTGGGGCCCATTCACCTGTTTTGGCCCATGGGGCCCCAAAACAGATCTGGCCCTGGCTTCAGGTGCAAGATTTTCAAAATATGAAAATTATGCAAGATTTTCAAAATGTCTATGATAAAATGCTACACGAAAGTTTGCAAGAAATATTGGAGCAGATTTTGAAGCCACTGGAGGAATATATATACACATTTTCATAATCTAAAACTAAACAAATTATTTCAGAGAGGGCCTTATCAAAAGAAAATAAGGAATACTGAGAGCTCTTTGACGTGATGGAAGTCATGATTAGGGTGCCAGGGCTCGGTTCACGACCCCTATCTCCTAAATCTATCCTCTCTCTTCCTTTCACCTCTCCCTTATCTCTCCATCCCTCATTTCCCTACTTGCCTCCTCAATTAGTGTGACGATAAGTTGTATATGTCAAGCTACTGTCGTCAGGCTATGCTATTCAAAGCAGTGATCTAGAGAGAGATTGGGAAAGAGGGGGAAGAGGGTGGGTAAGAGACAGACCCCGGGCACCGCCGGTTACCCCCTCTAGTACATTTATGTGAGACTCGAGACAGAAAATACAGGAAGGAGGATATTGTAGTCTTGAAGTGGTCCATTAATTACAGTCTTACAGGTAGTTTGATCTCGAATAGATTTTGAAAGATGTAAGAATGAAATTCAGAGACAAGAGAAAGGGGCAAGGAAACTATACAGAGGTTGTCAGTATGGTTGGGAGTCAATGTTGAGTGTGTCAGCACAGTTGGGAGTCAATGTTTAGAGTGTGTCAGCACAGTTGGGAGTCAATGTTGAGTGTGTCAGCACAGTTGGGAGTCAATGTTTAGAGTGTGTCAGCACAGTTGGGAGTCAATGTTTAGAGTGTGTCAGCACAGTTGGGAGTCAATGTTTAGAGTGTGTCAGCACAGTTGGGAGTCAATGTTGAGTGTGTGTCAGCACAGTTGGGAGTCAATGTTGAGTGTGTGTCAGCACAGTTGGGAGTCAATGTTTAGAGTGTTTCAGCATGTCTGGGAGTCAATAACAAGGTCAGGTGTAAACGAAGACTCATAACACTGTGGATAGTGGAGGCAGTGCTCTCTGACACTGATGGATAGACAGGTGTTGTGAGGGTACTGATAGACAGGTGTTGTGAGGATTTTGATTGACAGATGTTATGAGGATACTGATAGATAATTGCTGTGAGTCCACTAATGGATATTCAGGACCTGTGGCGACACTAATGAAGGCCTTGTTTCTCTTCTTAGCGAACCTTGAGGCATAAACTGTTATTTGACATTCTAGTTTTCCTTCAGTTCTTCACCTCTCTCTCTCTCTCTCTCTCTCTCTCTCTCTCTCTCTCTCTCTCTCTCTCTCTCTCTCTCTCTCTCTCTCTCTCTCTCTCTCTCTCTCTCTCTCTTCTTTGCCATCTTCCAACTCCCGAATGTCGCTACTCTACACTTCCCTGAGATATCATCTCTCTCTCCGTCTCCTATCCATGACCCTCCTCGTTCAGGTCCCCCCTCTCCCTCACCCTCTCCCTGACCCTTGCCACTCACCTGTCTGTCCCCCAACCACGTCCCCCTCTCCTATCCTCGCTCCCATCTCCCCCATACCTGTCTGCCCACTAGTGTGAGCTTGACACACTTTCCCCTATACTTATAAGACCTGTATAACAGCCGTGATTATAGGGTCTATAAAGCCATTAGCCCCTGGAGGCTTGTTAGGGCGGTATGACTGCTTGTTTACCCTTAGTCCTGAACTTTCTCTAGGACTTGAAAAAATATCTCACAGTATATGTGTGTGTGTGTGGAGCACCGTTTTAGGTTCCAGTCCAAATGGTAGTTTGTTTAAAACTATGAAATGGGTTCCGAATTTGTGCAACCATGTTGGGGATTTGACGGGAAGCTGAGGTATGATTTTGCTGGCATGTAGATACGTCAATACACATAAATGTATTATATGCCAAAGAAAGATAGAGACAATTTATATTTTCGAGCATATAGTTTATATGTTGCAAGGTCAGTTTCTCTTGTATTAATATATCTATATATCTCTTTTATAATATATATTCCAAGGATTCTCAAATGTATATATATTCCAATGTTGCTCTAGTTATTATGTTCAGTACTTTCTCTAGTGTACATATAATCTAAGGCTACTCTAGCATACACATTAGCCAAGGTTACTCTAATGAACATATGATCAGACGACAACACCAAGACCACCAGGGTGTGACATATGATCGAAATGTTAAAAGGCCCAATGCCAGAAAGGTCACTCCACGATCCGACGCCCCACTCCCGCAGCTGGTGGCCCAGGAGCTTGGATCCACTCGGTGTAAACAAACCCACACAATACATTATTCCATAATAAAAGGCAAACAAAAAAAACACTAATAAAAAAATCATTAGCCAAAAACATTACTCTGCAGAGAAGGAAAAAAAACGTTTATGTTAATATTTAGTATTTGGGTGAATTCTTATATATATATATTGTGTTTTATCTGCATTACTCGACATCTAATTAATCATTATTGCTGCATTATTACCGCAATTAATCATAATTGATCGTTGTAAATGCACGAACATTTAAATGACTAACATTTTATTATGAAAACACTAAAACTTGATCAAAACCAACACATCTGTGCTTCACACGTCTGTGTTCTGACCGTCCAGAACCTCTCGTTCTGTGTAGGAGGTGAAAGTCCCGAAGTGCTTGTTCTGTGCTGGGGGAAATGGGGTGATAGTATTGGTCCTGGAGTAGAGAAAAAACTATCTGGACGCAGTCTCATTTGTGGTCCGTTTGCTAGAGTTCTCCAGGCGTTAAGTGGCACAAGGATGGCGCTTCCCCCAATTTTGTAACATTCGTCAAACTTTGAGGGGAAATTACGTGGTTTGAGACTCATTCTGTAGTGCAAAGGAGTCAAGAACTGTAGAAAAAACTGTTGGCTTGTTGACATCGACTGCGATGTGTGTCTGAATATATTGAGGTCACCAGAGGAAATGTGAAAAAGACAGAGAGAGAGAGAGAGAGAGAGAGAGAGAGAGAGAGAGAGAGAGAGAGAGAGAGAGAGAGAGAGAGAGAGAGAAGAGGAGTGAAATCTGAATGAAGATATCACTTTGCTTGATAACCAGCGCCATCAGGCAGAAATCTTGCGATGTGAAAGTCGTGTTCAAAAAGCGAATCCACTTTAGTTCAGTCTCTGAAGGAAAAGTAACGCCGTAAGTTGTGACTGATCGTTCTAATATGTCTAAAGAAAAGTAGCAATAACTGTTAACAATAAAAACAATAACTAACGTTATAAACAAAACCCGAAACGTCGACACAGTTCCTTAAAATAAACTATTGTATTATGATTCTGCCGCAAAAAAATGCTCAAGTTGACTAGAGAGTTCGCAAGACCATTCTGTTAAGTCACTGAACAAACTAGTGGTGTCTTTCTCACTGTGTGTTCACTCATATCTGTTCAGAAACCTGCGGGATGTTCAGCGGGCGTCTTTATATGGACTTCGTGTTGTGGTTAGTTCACTCCCTCGGTAAATTAGGTCATGGATGTTCAGAGCAGTTTTAAAAATAGTCTCCCCCAAATACCTCATTCTCTGTCTTTCGTGTTCGACTGTCTATCTATATCTCTATCTGTCTCTCCATATCTCTGTCTCTGTCTCTCTCTCTCTCTCTCTCTCTCTCTCTCTCTCTCTCTCTCTCTCTCTCTCTCTCTCTCTCTCTCTCTCTCTCTCTCTCTCTCTCTCTCTCTCTCTCTCTCTCTCTCTCTCTATTGCTACTAAGCTTTCTCTTTGATTATTTAATACCGACACTTAACTCCTGGAAATTGGCCAGAGATAACCTTGAGCCACAGTGATTAACGAGATAATCATCTATCAGTCGTCCTAGAGGCTATCAGCAACGCTCTCTAAGTTAGCTGAGAGACCAGCCCGTCCTCTCAAGTGTACACAACGTCCTTAAATTATTGTATTAAATTGCCCGAACCTAACCTAGCGGGTTGAAGAGAGAGGTGAAAAAGTAGTTGGATACGAAACGACGGGATTCGTAATTTACGAAAGAGGAGTGAGTCGCAAATTACGAGAGAGGAGAGAGAGAGAGTCGTAATTTACGAGAGAGGAGAGAGTCGTAATTTACGAGAGAGGAGAGAGAGTCGTAATTTACGAGAGAGGATAGTCGTAATCGTACATATGACTCAACCATAACAAGGCGTGAACGACTGTTTTCTTTTGCGTAAAAAATAAACAACTTTGAGAGTGGAAATTACCGTTCCATTCTGCGTTGCTTCGGGTCCTGTGAGCGGTGCGCACCGGTCACCTTCATGCGCACGCATGCACGCACTAGCATGTATATGCACACGTGTTCATATGCATAAACATACTTATGCGCGCACACAAGCACAGACGTACACTTCTGCGCACACACACCCACACGCACACACAGGACCAAAGAGCCAGAGCTCAACCCCCGCAAACACAACTAGGTGAGTACACAGTGAAACTAGGCAGAATGTTTCACTTAACACTAAAGACACAATGAAACTAGGAGGAGGAAATAGGAGGCCAGACACAGGATACAGAATGGAAGATTAAGTCCTTCGCGAAACGGACAGAGAGAAAGATCTAGGAGTTGATATCACACCAAACCTATTCCTGAAACCCACATCAAAAGAATAACATCGGCGGCGTATGCGAGGCTGACTAACATCTGAACTGCTTTCAGAAACCTGTGTAAGGAATCTTTCAGAACCTTGTATACCACGTATGTAAGACCAATCCTGGAATATGCGGCCCCAGCATGGAGCCCGTACCTTGTCAAGCACAAGACAAAGCTGGAAAAAGTTCAGAGGTATGCCACTAGGCTAGTCTCAGAACTAAGAGGCTTGAGTTACAAGGAAATTCTGCGTGAACTGCACCTCACGTCGCTGGAAGACAGAGGAGCTCGGGGAGACATGATCACCACATACAAAATTCTCTGGGGAATTGACAGGGTAGACAAGGATGGATTATTTAACACGGGTGGTACACGAACAAGGGGACACAGGTGGTAGCTGAGTACCCAAATGAGCCACAGAGACATTAGAAAGAACTTTTTCAGTGTCAGAGTAGTTAATATATGGAATGCACTAGGAAGTGATGTGGTGGAGGCTGACTCCATACACAGTTTAAAATGTAGATATGACAGAGCTCGAGAAGCTCAGGAATCTGTACACCAGTAGATTGTTGGTTGAGAGGCGGGACCAAAGAGCCAAAGCTCAACCCCCGCAAGCACAACTAAGTGAGTACACATGCAAACAAACACACGCCCAGGACGCATTACACCATCAGAGCGGAAGTGCGCACTTAAAATATTTGATAAAGAGCAAATCTCACTCAAAATTTTTAAAGAAAAGTCTGAATGTATAATATACATACAATGCAAATACGTCTGTATATGCGTGATTTTCCAGTGTATACAGTGGATTGGCTTTCAACCACTTATCTACCTTACAATCACCAGATCAACATACAATCACCGGGCCTACTTACAATCACCAGGTCGACTTACAATCCCCGTGTCGTGTCGGAGTTTCGTGAAATGTAAAATAATTATGAGTTTGTAAGCAAGTTTGATCACGGGAGTGAACGCGAATGACAGCTGAGTGACAGCTGAGTGACAGTTGAGTGACAGAATGTGGTAAGTCTTAATTAACAAAGGTGTGCTTAAGTTGGCTTGGTCGGTGGAGTCTTTCCACGTAAATAATGTGTATAATTCTTACCTTACGGAACTTACAATAGGATGTATAATACAGTAATCTGTTGCTAGATATTATAGAACCTATAGCTGGATGTATAATACATTAGGATATTGCTATCATGAGGTTATCTTGAGATGATTTCGGGGCTTTAGTGTCCCCGCGGGTATTATACCCACTTGCTGGGTATTATAAATAAACTAAAATTTTAAAATTACATTAACTTTGAAAAATTCACATTGGCCTATTTGGATAAAATGTCAGTTAGATTTTTGTTGTGTGTAATTACCTAAGTGTAGTTACAGGATGAGAGCAACGCTCGTGGTGTCCCGTCTTCCCAGTACTCTTTGTCGTATAACGCTTTGAAACTACTGACGGTTTTGGCCTCCACCACCTTCTCACTTAATTTGTTCAAACCGTTTACAACTCTGTTTGCAAAAGAAAATGTTCTAATATTTTTTCGGCACGTCTGTTTTCTTAGCTTGAATCTGTGTCCTCTTGTTCGTGAAGTTGCTGGTTTCAGTAATTTATCTTTGTCAATTTGATCTATTCCTGTTAGTATTTCGTAAGTGGTGGTCATATCACCTCCCTTTCTTCTATCTACTAGTTACGGTATGTTTAATGTCTCTAGTCTCTCTTCGTAGCTCTTGTTTTTCAGTTCCGAAAGCCATTTTGTAGCATGCCACTGCACCTTTTCCAGTTTATTTATGTGCTTCTTGAGACTTGGGCACCTTACAACTGCTGCATATTCCAATTTTGGTCTCACAAAAGTCATTAACAGTTTCTTTAATATTTTACCTTCCATATAATTAAAAGTAAGTCAGAAGTTGGAAAGCGATGCTTACAATCCTCTCACAATGTTCTTTGTTTGTTCCTCTGGCGAGGAACACACAAACCGGGCCTATGAGGTGCCGTTTTGTTTTCTCGACGGCACCTCGTAGGCGCTGCTTACACTACAGCCTCTTGGTTCATTTGGTCGATTTCCCTTGTAATCTTGTACGATGTGATTATGTCCCCACTGCTCCTGTCGTCTAGTCTAGTACAGTGCATTTCTATTGACCTATCTTGTAGGTTATTACTTTCAATCTGTTTTGGTGAATAGGTGGATTTTTCTAATGTTATTTTGTGTTTCTCCAGTTGGTGATTGCAAGTCCACTGTGTATACTTGAGGGATGGTCACACATATGTTGCATACATAATACATTACACTGAAGGCCATGTTCTAATAATGTATACCTTGTATGTCACACTTCTCGCGATCTCTATCTATATATCTTCCCCAGAGTCTTTATGTTTCTCTGACACACTTCATATCTAGAAATTTTGATTGATTGATTGATGAAGATTAAGCCACCCAAAAGGAGGCACGGACACGAATAGCCCGTAAGTGGTGGCCCTTTTGAGCCATTACCAGTATCAATAGATGATACTGGAGATCTGTGGAGGTGCGACTGCACCCTGCGTGACGGGAGATGTCTCCCGTCTAGAAATATCTTCAGAGCAACCATTTATATTTTCTCCCTGGTGGCAGATGACACAACGAGGAACCACAGTGTTGGTGGCAGTGTTACTGGCCCTGCTTCACCTCGGGGCTACGCAGCACGCGGTGATCCACTCAGTATGTTCGAGTACGGACGGCTCGTGCGGCTCTGCATCAGGAGTTGCTCAGAGCCAAACTGTGGACCAGAGCGGTGTCACCACAGGCGAGTGTGCTTACATCGACAAAAGCGGACAGTCTATTAAGGTGAGACCATTACACTTCTTCGCTTTAGAGATGCGTTTTATTTTTTCGCATCTTGCTGTGTGTTTCTGTGAATTTGTCTCTGTATCGGTATGCAGGCGATGAGTCACAATAACGTGGCTAAAGTAATTTGACCAGACCACACACTAGAAGGTGAAGGGGTGACGACGTTTCGGTCCGTCCTGGACCATTCTCAAGTCGTCGTCCCTTCACCTTCTAGTGTGTGGTCTGGTCAACTTGTATCGGTATTTTTTGACTTTGCCTTACTGTCTCTCTCTCTCTTTCTCTCTTTTGCTTCCTCCTTTGTTCTATGTCATTGTCTTTCTCTGTGTTTCCCTTTTTGTGAATGTGTTGCTATCTTCGTCCATGCATAGCTCTCTTTCTCTCCAATACTAATGTTTCCATTGCCAAGTAGTCTTCAAACACTGCACTCCTAACAAGCGTTCCAATCGTCTTGCAATTCAGAACATGTTATTGTTACCCAAACCCTACGTTAGTCATCAGTCATCATCCTTCCCTCTCTCCTATATCTTTTTACCTTGTATCTCTTTCATACCTTCTTTCCTTCCTTTCGTTCCTTTTCATCAAGTTTTCAGACTTTTTCTCATTTTAATACTTCATATTTCCTTTTATTAAATCGTTGAAACAACCCGTTTATCGGACGTATTTGTCTGTTTATTTTCCCCTCTTTTATCTTCCTTTAGACTTCCTCCTTTTATTCTTTCCTTCGTTCTTCCCGAAGGAAAGAATCTTCTTCCCTCGCCTGAGTTTTCTCATGCTTCCCATTTGGCGCGCACTTAACACTTTTGTTTAATTCTAGATTCGGTACCGTCAGACACCCAATGGCCAGATCGAAGCTAGTGCGAACCACGACTCGGTTACAGACCCCGTGGCCGAGCTGGCCAAGTGTAGAAAGGCCTCCAAGGTCGTCAGCGAAAACGTGCAACAGACCCTTCGTCAGACACAAGAACAGGTCAGTCATTGAATATGCAACAAAGCCTCAGTAAGGTGTAAGAATAGATCAGTCACAGACTCAAAAAGAGATCAGTCAGACGACATTCTCACTGAGCATATTATAAATTTCCTCAGTGAGCAAATTTATTCATATTATAACTTTATTATATTACAATAATATTCATATGAATTCCGTGATAATTTCATTATTTTAGGTTCTGTTCAGTATATACATTTGGTGGTGTACTTAGAGACTCCTTTTCCTCCCTGGTCAGATCTTTCGACAACAGCAAGAACTGCAAGACCAAATCTTCCGGCAGCAGCAAGAGATCCAAAATCAGTTGTTCAACCCACGAAACAGCTTCCCATCCTTCTTCGCCTTCCCCAACGTCTTTCCATTCAACAATTTCCGACAGGGTTGATTTGGCTAGTTATCATTAACTGAAAACTTCCTTCGCGTGAAAATTTCCACCCTTGTGTGCTGGAACTTTTTTCCCCGTGTCCTAAGAACGTTATCCTCCTGTTTTTTCTATATATTTACAATTTGTTTATGGTTTATTTCATTCATCTGAGGTTAACGGTTCAGTTTCATATAAGTTTTGTTGTATTTAACATTATAGAAATGTTGAAAATATTAATTTTTGGACCATTTTTTAATAGGAATATGAAATGGGGGCAGAAGGGAACAGAACTAGATTATTTTTGTATTTATTTTATATATTTGATATCAAAATGTACTTGAATTTCATTATATTCACCTTCACGAACGTGGTTCAAGTTGTTTTATGAAGCCGAAATTCAAGGTTCATACGAGTTTTTCTATTATGTAGCCAGTCTGAAAGCTAGTTGTAACATTGCAGTTGAAAGTTCAGCTAGTTTAATCATTAATTTAACATATTAAAAGGTGATAAGTTAACTGACCCAAAGTTAACTGACCCAAAACTTAGGAGTCATAAAGTGTTTTATTTTGCTTTACCCGAGTTGTGCCAGTGAAACTGTCTTGGAATATTGTACAAGAATACTGTCAACAATTCACAATACATCTGTGTTATTTAAGTTTTTTTAAGTCTAATTAGCAACAGTCATCCTGAGACATCTTAAAAATATGAACATAAGATCGTGTTGTTTCTCAGTTCTTATCGCTTAAATAATGATATTTCGAGTCGTAGTTCTTTCACTTGGACTCGAAACTCGGATTCAGAGGATCGAGTACCGCTTCGTCTTGAAAGATTGATAAACGATTTGATCCTTGATCATTGCTTTCCTTGTGTGTTGACTTGTTCATTTGACTCAGTTTGGTATTTATGTTTGCTTTGGGTGTTGTGAGTGGGCTGGCGTCCCTCTGAAAGGTATGTAGATTGTTTACAAATAGGTTTGCTTTTAATTTTTTTCTCTCTGGGTCGCGAAAAGATTTAGAACCACTCTTAACATCCTTAAATGTGTCTTCCTCGTGTATGTGACTTCTCTCACGTGAAGCTTTTTTTTATTAATTACCCGTGTTTTAGATAGAGTAATACTTTGAGTGATACAGGACACATAAATAATCAAATGTTTATTTACATCGCAGATACACAGATTGGTAAGGCTTCAGGTTAATTACTCGTTGGAATGAAAAGCGGATACCGCATGTGTGGGGTCGAATGACTCGTATTGGGATACTTGAATGGTTACACATGTTTGTGCTGCATTAAGGAAGGATAAGGATTCTATGCTGTCATGTAAAAGATAAGGATTTTAGCCTTCAGTATAATTGATAAAGAGTTTAGCTTTCAGTGACGAAGATAGGGAACTTTTCCTGCAGTTTCAAAAATAGAGATTTTAGCATGCAGTAAATCAACGTTCCTTTCCCCTAAGATAGTGTGACTGATGTTGAGTGTGGTTAGGACTGAAGAATATTTCGTTTCCCAATCTCTCTATATGTATATATTTGCGTTAGTGAAATAATGTGAGAAATGATCACTGTGGCCAAGACTTTAATACTAGACAGAAAAGTACTCTGTAAAAGTATGTCTAGAAGAGGTGCTATGATATGGACAAGGTACATCTAGTATTTGTGCTGTGCTAGGTGCTTTAATTCTATTGGTTTTTGTTGTATTTTGTATAGGTATTGAAATACAAAAGATGTTGTGGAAACCTATGTTGTTTTGCTTAACAGATTAAACAATTGAAACTTGTTGTGATAAGTAGGAACAAATTTGTCTTGATTTTGTTAACACTGTTATCAAATTAATTTATAACTTGTTTCCATTATTAAATAAATAAATATATATATTTACATTCAGGACTAAATTTACAATTAGTTTTATTTGTCACTTTTCTAATTATCAGGAAAAAATATATTAACAATTGATCAAAGATTTTAGATGTCATTTTCTTCCCTTTCTGCATCTGCTAAAACTGTCTTCATGAACCAAGATTCATTTCTGGCCTCCCTCCCCCTCCCTCCCTCCCTCCCTCCCTCCCTCTCTCTCTCTCTCTCTCTCTCTCTCTCTCTCTCTCTCTCTCTCTCTCTCTCTCTCTCTCTCTCTCTCTCAGGCCATTCTTCATTGCTTCGTAACTTTCAGCTTTACAGTCATGCATCCCTCGGAACCCACCTTCTTTACCAGAGAAGGAAAACAAAGATTCATAGAAATGTTAAAGATGAGACTTGCATGGACTTAAGCAGCCATGATTGAACTAAGATGTAGAGAATTCGTAAGTGGTTGTTTGTTGAGTCTTCGTCAATGAGACTCACAATAAGAAAGAGTATCAGCAGTACCTAACTGTTACTGAATTGAGACTTTAATCAATACCTATAAATTTTAACAGCCTTGGGATACAAGGATATATTCGCTGCGATGTAAACTCTGTGAATATACACTGAGAGTTTACTTTAGTCCTGGACTATATTCAGGACTTGCTGGTTGGTCAGTAAACTATTGTGGTGGCCTCAATAATCCCTCCAGAGGATAATAGAAAACAAGCTCATCACCAAATTAAAAAAAAATGCCCTTCTGAACTTTATATCAACAGATTCAGGGGCTATCCTGATTTCAACTCACACAGGTCATGTAACAGAAAATGGGTCCTCAACCTATTCTCTAACCATAAATGGGTGAGATGGCGAGCTTGATTGAACGCTGAAGCTTCGACAACCAATCTGAGTATCATGTAGGCTCTTTTTGCCAATTCTGGCAAGGTTTTAGTGGCCAGTGATAAGCAAATGTCCAAAAAAACTTATGCTATTTACTGATTTACAATTCCCATCAGATACCATTCGACTGTAGATTATTTCTTCAAGTGTAACTGTGGACATCAGGCCAGGAAGAGTACAGTGTACAGAGAGTATAGTGTACAGTGAGGGCAGTAGAATACAGTGACGGCAAGTATGTACTCCTCAGATGTGTCTTGAGAACTTCCTTCAAACATAATCTACCCCTATTGAGACCACCATATCGTAGGTTTGGTGGTCCAAAGGTGGTTGCAGTTCTCAATTATACATTGTTGAATATTATCTTAAGTAACATTCCATTCGAGAAGATTTCAAGATGATCAAATTGTTGATGACTGTTCTGACTGTCAGGTCTCTGATAGTATTAAAACAAATCAACAGGCATTTTGATGGTATCAAATAACCAAGATATTTAATATTCTACTTGAATCTGCAAAGGAGTTATACTTCAAGATCTGGATTAAAAAAGACCAGCTTGCTTTAAGTACGGAAAAAGTTGAACACAATCTTGGGCATAGAACATAAAAGAGTATCATTAGACGAGAACTCTTAGATGAATCTAAAGAAACTAAAAATTAGTGCAAAAAAAAGGAACTATCAGTTTCATTATTTACCGCAATGAAATGAGTCAAATTATAAATACACTTGTATGCGGCTAGTAACAAAATCAGTAGATTGTGAAAGCATAGGATACGCTGCCACAACTCGAATACGACTTGACTACAGGTTCCAGCTTGGTCATACCTCTCAGCTCGGGTACTAGTCTGGTGGCAAACCTTTGAACCTTTTCAAGTTTAGTCTTATGCTTAACTAGATATGGACTCCATGCTGGGGCTGCATACTCCAGGATTGGTCTGACATATGTGGTATACAAAGTTCTGAGTGATTCTTTACACAAGTGTCTAAATGCCATTCTTATGTTAGCCAACCTGGCATATGCTGCTGATGTTATCCTCTTGATATGGGCTTCAGGGGACGTGTGTGTGTTTTCTGTAAACTGTATCAAAATGTAATAAAATAAATAAATCATATTGTAAAAAATAATAAAAGTTTTATAATTAAGTAAAGGGTAGGAAAAGGAATTAAGTATCAGGGAAAACCTGTAAGGTCTTCCTTCATTACCGTTTATTCTCTTGTCTGTGGCTATGGGTCCCTATAATTACACCAAAGGAGCCAGCCCTATTTATCTACAGTATCTATATCTAATATATCAATATATATTTGTATATTCCCATTTAAGTATAAGTGACACGTCAGGGGCACTTTAAGCACTCCACTGAGGTGCCCAAATATAATTATTTATTATTATTAACAATAAAGTAAATTAGTAATGGTAATGTCCTCTCACAGAAATAATAACAGGATAAATCCACACTAGTGTATTTGTGATATTTATATAAGGAATTTACACCAAGTCTTTAGCACTCTGCCGAGTGCTGGATCAAGGTGTGAGTGTGTGTTTAGGATGAGCTTCATTAGACGTTGAGATGTAAGTCTGGTCCTAATCACACACTCAGACCTTGATAAAGCACTTATGAGAGTGTGAAAGATTTGGTGTAAATTCCTTACATAAATTTCACAAATACACAAGTGTGGGTATTTATCCTAAAGTAAATGTTCAGGGTATATGCATTGTTTAAGATATAACTCCTATCCCACTACATTATCTGTAGACAGGAAGGGGATGACAGGACCTCAGACCGTCAACGATTGGCCAGGTTAGACAGGAAATCCCCGATTCGTTACGGTAGACAGGATCGCTCGGTCATGGTAAAGGTCTGAGGCTTATCAGGCCTGTACGTAACCCTGAACAATGGGTCCCACTCCTCGTACTTGTAATCCAGATTATACTTCGAGAACAGCTGAAACAAGGTACATAAATATAGGTTAGCATATAAATTACTTGGTCATGAATGCATTTCAAATAAATAACATACATTTCATATACATAACATATGAACATACATGCACTCTGGAAAAAAAATAACATTTATACATACATTTCTTATAAATAATGTGTATACATTAATATGAGAGTTCATATAAGTGCAGTAATATGCAAATATAAGTATAAAACTGTATACAAGTTAAATATACTGTATGACGTACCCTACTTCTCAATATATATGTACTGAGAGCATACATTTACCTTGAACTATGTTCAGAACTAGAGTATACTTGCTGGATGATCAGTAATCTGTAGTCTCTTGCAGTAGAATAAATATACCTTAAGTACACTGCTTGTTGATTACTACAGTACCTGTTGTTGCATTATTGTAGAGGAAATATATCCTACATTCGTTTTCAATCAAAATTTGTTTATTTATAAAATCTAGTTTATTTTCAACTATTTCACGTCTTGTTTATAACACCTTTCTTAATGCTTATCAACCTTGTGGACCCTTATCTTGTATCTTCCCTAGTCATACATCTCTCAAGAGATTGTATCTTGATTGCTCTTAATCTATCACGATAATGAAGATATCTGTTGTCATATTATGATGTATGTTTTCAAGAGAACTTACTTACATTCTGTATGTTTTCAAGAAAACTGAAATACACTTTGTATGTTTCCAAGTTAACATAGATATTTTGATCCGTTACTTTTCATTGTTGGTTACATTTGAAACGTTTGTTATAATTACGTATAAAAAAAATTGACCTATTAATATAGAGGGTGGGTTATAAACACTGAACTTGTGCTTGAAGTTAGTTCACTTCCTCTTTCAAAGAGTCCTGTTACTGAAATAATTCTTGAAACAAACGAATTTTCCATAATTCAACTCTGAACACTTTCACCCGTTCCCAAGGCCCTTACAACTTAGAGAACCTGATCTAACCAAGCATTAAGTGTCCTCCTTGGCACTTACCCTCGCGAGTAGCACATAAACCTCCTGTTCGGCCAGCCTTTTGCCCAAACACATGCGGGTGCCCATGGAGAAGGGGATGGAGGCGAAGATGTTGTCGCTACGGTCAGGATTGGCCCTCAGCCAGCGCTCCGGCAGGTACTCAGTCGCCCGAGGGAAGTATTCCTCCCTCATGCTTGACTCCTTAATGCTCACGAACATGTAAGTCTGGCCAATAATATAACTTACATTTATAATTTAGACCATATTTATGATTATAATTATAAAATTACAGGATGCAGTACAGCATATTAAATATTATATAAACAAATCTACATGGGCCTCGATAAGGGTTCGAACCTATGTACTGAATGTTCCCAGACGTGACGCGTTCTAGTCAACTGTGCCACAACATTGTTAAAGAACTGCAACCTGGAGTGTTACTGCCCTCACGAGGATCCCGATTATTATAAATAATACATTAATATTAAGGTAGCAAACAAATAGGACAGAACAGGTTATATATAACTAATGACAGAAATATACTCTAACAAGCCTTTGTGTGGGGTTATATTACTGTAAACAAGTAGACAAACCATTATTTCATGACAGTTTGAGCACAAAATCTTCAGAGTATGTCTATTTGTCAGCATTTACTGCTGACAACTGTAAGGTTTTGAGGCTAGGTAATGATAATAGAGTTGCAGGATACGAGCTAGATGATGTTGAGATTGCAAAAGGGATTTAGGAGTTATTATTAGTAAGATTTTAAAGCCAAAAAATCAACGCATAAATGTTCGAAATAAGGCAAATAGGACACTGGGATTTATTTATCGAAGCGTTAGTAATATAACACCCGGTGTTAGTCTTCACCTATATCTTGTTAGTACCATTTAGATTATGCAGTTCAGTTTTGGTTACCATTCTATAGAATGGTAATAAATTCACTAGAACGCGTTCAGCGTAGGATGACAGTTAATCCCGCAAATTAGAAACCTGTCATATGAAGAGATTGACAAAGCTTAATTTACATGGGCGAAGTCTTCACCTAGAAAGGCGAAGTATTAGGGGGTGACACGACAGAGGGGTGCAAGTGGATGAATGGACATTATAAAGGGGATATTAATAAGGTATTAAAAGTATCAACATAAAAGAGAACACGAAACAAAGGGTATAAATTGCATAAGTTTAGATTTAAAAAAGACCTAGGATAAATACTGGTTCGGTAACAGAGTTGTTGATTTGTGGAACCAATTACCGCATAACATAATAGAAGTAGGATATAATTGAAGCTTGAATGAGATTGGGTGGTTATAGATAGGAACTGCCACATACGGGCCCATATATAGGCCTTCTGCAGTTTCCTTGATTCTTATGGTGGAAACTTGAGGCGCAAATGAGTTTCAGAGATTTTAAAAATTACATTTTTTCATTATCAGTAAGTAAGCTGAATGGCTTAGCGGGAGAGATAACAAAAGCTAGTTAAAAAAAAGTAGTTTTAAATGCATAGCCTGAAACACAACAGGAGGATCGGAATCATGTCATTAGCCATCCAATGGGAACAAGGAGGATACTTACACCAGCTTTGACTGTGTATCCCTGGAGTGTTACGTCCTTATCAGGTCGCCTGGCCACTACTGATGTTGTCGGTTGCAACCTGAAACAATGAAACATTAATATTAAACGAATTAAGGAAAATTACGAATCAGTTATCCTTCTTCCTCTTTACCTCGTGACGCGATCAATGTTTCTTTTATTTATCTATCTTTTACACGATACTCTCCCTTCCTCCCTTCCTTACTCTGGCTTATATCGTCATTACGTCTATACCTAATCCGGATTCCCTTCCATTAATCCCCGATATTCATTTTAATTTACCTGATACTCACCATATTTAACTTGATACTCTCGTTGACCAGACCACACACTAGAAATTGAAGGGACGACGACGTTTCGGTCCGCCCTGGACCATTCTCAAGTCGATTTTGATACTCTCCTTCACTTCCACGATACTCTCCTTCACCTACCCAACGCTCCCTTACCTTAATGCCTCCTTTACACAGGCTTTGGTGTAAGTGAGTCTGGCCATTTGGTGTGTGGTGAGAGCCTGGCTCCCATCTCCAAGCACCTGGTCCAGCTCCTGCTGTAGTCTGGCCTGCTTATCTGGGTGTCGAGCCAGGTAGTACAAGGCAAACACCGACGTCATCGATGTCTATGGGAACGGATAAATATAAGGAGAATAGCCGGTATAGGAGAAAATCTTTGGAGCAGGATCGAACCTGCGTCCTGGGTAACACCAGATGCACACCTTAACTCATGGACAGTGGACCAGGGTTACCCAGCATACTGATTCAATATCCGTTTTGTTCCAAAGATTTTCCCATTGATCTATCCCATTATTGTGATTTCATTGTGTAGTCAGTATGGTGTCTTTTTAAATGTAGTGAAACTTGATAGCAATAATCATGACTGCCTTAAGGTAAGTTAAAATTATTTTGAAATCTGCCAAAGTTCAATGTAAGATTACACTCTCCTGGGCTCTAGGAGTCTCGAACTGTGAACCCCACGTGTGTGAGGCCATAGCTCAATCAACGAGTTATTGAGCAATCTTAATAAGGAAAGTTTCCAGAAGCCGCATCCTGCTGCCAAACTGGAATTTTCGATTTTCCCTGACTACTACTGTAGCTCAGAGGAATTAGTGATCCACACCCACGACATATAAATTGTCATCCACACTTCAGTGGAAATAAACAGACAATAAAAGTTTGTTTACACCGAGAAAGTCTTGGCCAGTAAGCGTTGGCCCCGAAGGTAATAAACTTAGTTTGGACAAATCAACAAATGCCGTGACGAGGATTCGAACCTACGTCCGAGATCATCCCAGACGCTGCCTTAATCGACTGAGCTACGACATGGTCAAAAAGAGTTGAAACCAGAAGTTGTACCTAACTTACTTGGATACAAATCTCTTGTGGATTTGTTCATTTGATGCATCACGCTATTGTGATTTCTGTGGTGAACTTAGGTTTGATGCGCATAATGAGACAGAATACCGTAACCCAGTAACCCAACCCACACATGAGAAAAATAAAAAGTGACGAACTTTTCCATCCATTCTGGATCCTAATCATTTCAGATCTCTGAACTTAAGGTAAAATCTGTATAGTTTAATTTGAATGATGGTGGATAAGATGAGAAAGTTTTACCGTGTCAATCCCGGCGAAGAAGAGGTCGACCATGAAGGTGACAACATCCTCGAACGAGAGACCCGGAGTGGTGAGGAGAGACTCCAAGATGTTCAGCTCGCCCAAGTCCTTGGGGTCACGGGCTTCCAGGTCCTTCTTAGCCTGGCCAACCTTCTCCAAGACCACTCTGGCGATGTAGAATACATTAAGCTACATATTGCAAATATATAGTCTACCCATTGCACTTTCGTGTAAATTTAAATCAATCAAGACGCGTAAGCTGGTGATTCAAGTCAGGTATATATGATAGAGGAAGTTTGAACCTACTCAAGAAGATCGTCGTGAGAGTGCAACATGCGTCTCAAGGCTGGAGTCGTGAAGTACTTCCAGAGGTGGACGCCGTACTCACAGTCTCCTGAAGCGTCCATCATGGTGGTGGAGGAGTTGATGATCCTCAGCCCCTCCTCGCTATTCTCCAGACACCCCACACGCTTGTTGAGGGCCACCAGGCACAGGGCTGATGAGAAGTAAGAAGTAATTAATAGAATACACTAAGCCCGGAACACTAGGTAACACGACTGATGAGAAATATTACATAGAATGTTCGAATGTGTAAACTGTTTGTTTTATGCACTGAAAATGCATGCTTGTTATTTTGCTTCTGAGAAACATATAACAACATATGCTCGATAAATTATTAATTACAGATTGGAATAATAATGGTAGCCGTAAGTGTAGATTGTCACAGGCAAATTAATAAATAAGACCAATTAAGTAAACCTGGTGATAATTATTCTATTCGACCATTAGCCTATTCTAATGGGTACTTTTAATGAACTGGTAAAGATAAAGCCTACCACTAAACTTTGTGAGCTCCACATGCTAGGGATTTCCAATTAGTTGCCCTCCGACCTGTATTTTAAGTGACCTCTACCTTGTCGCCTCAATCCACCCCGAGGATAGACGAGTCTGTGTCAATGCATCAGCAGACTGATTATCGACTTCGTGGATTTATCTTTCGTAGTTTAGAATGAAATAAAGCAAGGCATGAAGACATCAGCAACACCAGTTACAGAGTCTCACTAAAGCAAGCACCAACGGGACGCCAACTGTGCAGAATTGCAAACTATCACGAACGTTACTAAGGGGCAAAACGCTAAAAGGATGGTAATCATGTTTTAACACATGTGTTGATACATTTACCGTCCACTGTCTCCAATACAGCGCGCCTGAAAATGGTGGCACTACAGCTTTAAGGGAGCCCCTGAAGGCAGAGAGATACATGACTTTAGCACCTTGTTTGACCTTCGCCCCAAAATCCGTTAAACCCTTAGCTTAGAGAGAATATTCGCCCTTAAGCTTCAAAAAAAGATGGTTGGAGAGAGTAGGGAAATTAGTATCTCCAGAGTAACTAGTTTACAGCCCCAACACTTCAGTCTTGTAACCCCTGCCTTTGATAATGTTAACAAGAATTAATGAAATGCATCTCTTAGCGTCATTTAAATAACAATATAAATGAACTTTGGAGACTCGAAGACAGGCCCTAAAATAATGAGGCCGTCATTCCACCAACCAAACCTTGATGACTTGTGATCTAGTAGATAAAATGATGGTCTCATCTTTTAGGGACCAGTGTTCGAGTCTCCGGTAGTCAATATAAATTAAAGCTATTGTGGTGTGCTGTTCACATGACATATACCTCTCTCAACATCATCATCTCATACCATGTGCAGGTTTAATGCCATGAATAATGAAGTTTACAAGTATTATATGGCTACGATGCATGTCTACCCTACCTGTCTATAGTCACCAGTCCAGTGTAGAGATACACAGGTGGTAAGAACACTGCTAATACTCACACTCAAGGGCCCATTTGTACAGTTCTTGGACGAAATCACCAGGAAGTTCACTCTTGTGGTCGCGCTGACCGGCTGACCTGTTGGGTAAATAGAAAATATATAAACGTGAACGTTTTTCGGGAATAAGAGTTTATCTAAAGGGGCTGTAGGGGTATCATTTTTGTATGACAATTTGACAATACTCTGGACTAGGCTACAGTCTAACCCGCCACTATGAGGTCGAATATCTACTTCTGTATAACATTCCTGGCTCCTCAACTACCACCAGGAGGTAGACTATCTACTGCATCACGTACCTAGCGACGAACTCCTGGGCCACCTGGTCGACCTGCGGCAGGTACTGAGCCACGGTGCTAGGCCTCAGGGAATGCGTCTGCACGCGTTTCCTCAACCGCCACCATCTCTCGCCTTGCCTGGTGTAATGAAGAGAATTTAATGGAATCATGAATAATAAGAATAAAATGAGAATATAATGTATATATTTAATATATAATATAATAAAGTCAATTATATCATTAAGTAGAGCCTTGCCACTGTCCAGTGTCCAGAAGAGAAAGCCTCGCAATCTATTGAATCATAACTCTGTTAGCTTTGTTGGCTGACCAGATGATATCACACTACGCCCTAGGTAAAAGGGCAGACAATGGGCATGGAACTACACTTACGTATCTACCCTGGCAGCTACATACATCAACCTCTCTGTCGGCCAAGCAGGAGCAGCGACGACACACAGACACTGAGACAAGTCAAGTCAACCAAGTACAGGGAAATAAATCACAGGTACAACTTCGTTCCAATAGAATCTGAGACCCTTGGTCCATGGGTAGAAAGTGCAAGGAGGTTTTTTAAGGATCTTGGTTCCAGTCTCATTGAAATTACAAGAGACCGGCAAGTTTTCTCTATCAGCGCCTCAGTGTAGCAATCTAGGAAGGGACTGCCCACTGCATCCTCAGTTCCTGCCCGGCGTCGGAGGAGTTCCAAGACGCAGCTTCTAGGAAGGTTTGCTTCCCTTTATTTCCTCTTAATGTCCACTTTTTCGTAACCAATTAAACATGTTACTGTGTAACCTTGTATAATAAAGTGTATAACATAAATAATAAAAAGGGGGTGGTAGGAGAAGTGAACACTCATATTTAGAGTTAAACAGCAAATTTGTATCAGAATGCTCTGTATTCCCTTCTCCGAGACTAATAGGTACCTCGTGGTACCCCCTATATATATTTATATTTTATATAATATAAAATGAGAATGATGTCATGAAAACGAAATAGAAAATCCCTAGAACGGGAGTAAGTAAACTTTAATATTAGATGACGTTTACACTGTAAATGATTGATAGACCCTTGCAATAATGATGAATGATAATTTTGTATTTCTCGATATAAAATGTGATCTGCGAAATCTTTCATGTTCCAACAGAAGTCAGAGAAGTTATATATGAATAAAAGCTATTAAAATAGCATCTAAACATTAACAAAAACTATTTGTGTATGATAAAATTAATAAAATAACATTTACATTCACGTAGGAAATGTATTATTTAGGTGTATTAATGATTGCTAATTTAGAGTTTGACCAAGAGAGCATTGGAGTCAGGTCAAGGTGGGTGTTGAAGTCTTGTCAAGAGGATGTTGAAATCAGGTCAAGAGGGTGTTGGAGTCTAGAAGGGTTCAATGTTAGGAATGCTCAGCTTGTGTGAGGTGTTGAACAATCTGGTAGAACAAAAATTGTTTCACAAAAGTGAGCATAATTTTAATTGAATATTGCGATCGCACATATTATTATATTTTCCGTAACTTTTTGAAGTCATCAATAACAAGAATTTAATTGAATTTAGAAGTAATTTTGTCTGCCAAATCTGTGTCAAACTAAAAAAGATTTTATACTTGGATTTAAAGAAAAAGCATTGGTATGGATTTTGTGGTCTACTTACTCTGTAAAGATTCCCGGTCCGCGTTCCTTAAAAAATTGTCTCTTGCTTTTTTCCCGAACTGCCGTTATTGACTCTAAAAATGGCCTGACGGGATTGTCAAACATCTCCTTGTAGAGGTGTTCAATATCTCGAGGATCAGAAATGTAGATAACATCCCCTTGCCCAATGAGGTTCAACTTGAAAATTGGACCGTACTTCTTGAAGTAAGATTCCCAGAGCTTTGGTAAACGATGAGCATCATAGGCTGAAGAAGACACAACAATATACATTATAAGACACTTCAAGTTTATGAATACACAACAGTTTTGAAATTACTGGGGAATGATAAAGAACAAAAGAGATGTAATAATAAGTGTTACATTTGATGCAAGAGTCACGGAGTCACTTAAATTCTCACCCGGATCAGTGAGCATGGCAGGTAAGGTCCCCAGCAGCGGCCATGACCTGGGGCCCGGGATCTCAGAGTGTGGCCGAGGGAGGGAGTGGGAGTCTGTCGTGGCCAGCGAGGGCGCCACTCCGGCTATGGAGGACGTCTCCCGGGACCTCAAGGGGCCAGAGGGAGCTCCAGGGAGGACAGAACGTGATGAGTAGATGACGGAACGTGAAGAAAGGACATTGTACTTCCCCACAATCCTCGTATGTATTGTCCTGATCATCTTGACACCCACTGATCTAGATGGAAACAATAATAAAAAGGCAAAAATATCATTTATTTTTCTTATTGTTTGAAAAAGTTGTCACTAGAAATTTAGAGGTTGATAAAGCATCGTTGCTTTCGTTCAATTAATTTATTTCACATGACATCGTCCTGTTTCCAAAATTGTCAGATCTGCAGATCACTGTGATGGCCTTGCCAAAACTTAATGTTCATATATGATATTTAAAACATGACTTACATAATATAATTCAGCAATAATGTAGTGAGATTTTTCCTTAAATACGCTAACGTTCGTAAGTGGGCAAATGTATATTTTGTTCAGATAATATTAGATGATAATATTTAATAATGAATTTACGTAGTATGGAAAATCTACATAAGAAAACACGTATTTACGTATTTAGCTCGTAATCTTATCTTTAATTATTAATTAGCATCATAAGTTTTCCTTTTTTTGCAGAGACTATAGTAATAAATTAGTCACTCTCATTTAGGCAATATTCGTTATTAATTGTATGGATAAAATTTCCACAATAGTCTCAGGTTAGGCACCCACGAGTGCCGCTGATCTCAGTTCGCTATTTGATGTAGAGAGAACAGTGTAGCTCACCTCGGTGAGCTAAATAATAGGCGATTCACATAAGAAATTATTGCGTTCTGTGAGGGGTATACAAATATTTGTATCACTCATCGATGTTTTTTGTTTTTGTGTCCATCATTCAAACCCTTATTTGTGTTTCAATTTCGATCCACAACGCACACGCACAATCATTGGTGTGTGTTATATATACCCACTTCAAACATCTGTCAGATTATCACGATCCGTGGTCTTATTATTAATGCAGTGAACTAAAACGTAGAACGACCATTCTACGCCTCAGACGACCCGTCACCCTCACTGATTTCTAACACGAAGCTTTTAACCTTCGTCTAGCACCTTCTCTTTCTCTCTCTTTCTCTCTCCCGTGTCCTTTTGCACACTTGGCTATATTAATATATATAATATATATAATATATATATATATATATATATATATATATATATATATATATATATATATATATATATATATATATATATATATATATATATATATATATTGCCAAGCACCGCGAATACTTGAGAAACGTGACGAGAGAGTGAAGAAGCCCCAGTAGGCGCAAGCGACTATGGGCAATAACTGAGAATCACTGCCTCTCTCAACCATTCCTGCGTATGCGATAAATTATTGGAGGTGAAACTTATACATTTTCACTAGAGCATTCATCTAGTGTATTATTGTAGAGTCCTATGGTCAATACACTCGTAAGTTTAGTCAAATAAACGTAAACTTTAATAAGCATGGAAGAATGTATGTTAGTCCATCATGATAATAATAATTAAAATATTAAAGGCAGATGGCATGTAGTGGTCGGTTTTAATCGCTGCTTTGGTAAAAAAAATCGGATAACCGGACTATGCACTCCAATAACAGGGTGCAAAGTTCCTCTGTTGTTAGCTTAGTTTCAAACTTGATCCGTCCAAGTTAATCAACTGGAAACAAACGACTTTGAAGCCAAGTTTATGGATGAACACGTAGAAGATATTCCAAGTAGGCAAAATAATAATAAAATACTTAGGCGTGATAGTAGGTAGTTGTTTTAGGTAAATTAAGCAGTATTTTTTTAATTACTGTATTTTTATTTGTGAAAAAGTTACTGTCATTGTATAATAATTGAACCTGAAAATGTATGTATTGGATAAGTTCACGAAATCTAAGTCTTAAGAAATATATAATAAAATTTGTCGTAGCTTTTCTTTCTGTACCTGCCTACAACAGCCACAAATACACAACATTTCTTAACCTAAAAATGCAAAACATTGCTTAAATACACAACTTTTTTTAACCTAAAACTGCACAGCATTGCTTAAATAAACAACATTTCCTAACCTAAAAATAATCTTCAATGTTGTATAAAAAAGGTTCATATTGTTTGAACTCGTTAAAATAATCGTAGCGTTAGTTGTGATTATTGGGGACAGGAAGCCCGTATACGATGTGTCAGGAGTCCAGGGACACAGGTTCGATCCCATGGTATGACCTCAATATTTTCGTGCTGATGAAATTTTTATACACATCAATACCTACACTAGGATGGTAAATAAGATCATACATGCACAGCCAGGCATATTATGAACACTGTACGAACTGCTGCTCAAATATAGTACAGTTGTCCTTACTTTGTCTCACTGAAAATGGGAAAAATCAAATACAGACTATTTGAAGACAGAAAACTTTGACAAAAACCTAACCTAATCTATTTCAGTCATTCCCAGGCTTTATCAATCTTAGGCTAGATGTTGCACATGTGTCCTACATTAGGCTTAAAATTTCTTAAGTTGGTCCTAGTATTGCATATGTTAGAATTATGATTGCATATATTAAGTCTAGGATTGCAGATATTAGATCTTGGATGGGTTACTTTAGATTGTTTTTGTGTTTTTTCCCCTTCAACCACTTTCACTTTCCCCACATTCTCAATAGAACAACATATTCACTTCTATATTTCAGTAGTAGTCTATATTTTGTATATATAAGGCTCTTTGCCGCTCGACGTACCATCTTATTACCAACATAAGACTACAGGCCAAGCGTTTCTACATGTTAGCGTTTTTATCGCCTGTTTTTGTATCGCCTGTTTTTTTTTCTTCCTGTTTTAGCGTTACCTGTTTCTGCCTGTTAGCGTTTTTGCCCGAAACACTGTGCATGCTAGTGGCGTTACAAGAATGTAAAACTTTAATGCTCTGTACTCTCATAAACCTAATGTGCCTTCTTGTATATAAATAAATAAATAAATAAATAAATAAACAGAAAGTTAACAAACAATCCTACTGGGAAGGGGGTGGTTGTGTTTTATATGTTGCTATGACGTAGTGTTCAATGACAGGATGAACAACCCTGTTGGTAAGAACCCTCGCTCATAAGTACCCCTTGTGTTAACAGGAATTTAATTTCATATGACAACTAAATCATACCTTTTATTTCTGTATATTTAAAGTTCCCATTTCGTGCGAAAATATAAACTAGTCGTATATATATTAACAAATAAATGACATAATGGCAGCATATCATATTATATCGAACTTTCACATGTTCTAAGCTTTTAATATACATTGTAACCTTCAAGAGGGACTAGGCTAGGAAGGGTCCGTCCAGAGAGTCGGTCTTCCTTACCTACGAGCTAGTGAGCTGCTCGTCAGTGTTAGTGCAACTACAGTTGCGCTAACACTGCCGAGCCGCTCTACAGTTGTCTCGCCTCTGCAGAGGGACAGACTTCGTGCATTTCTACAAATAGGGTATAGAGCACCCCAGTGTGTGTATATGTGTGTAGTGGGTTGCTAATATATCTTGTATTTTAAAATGACTGCGTGAAAAAAATGAAAACGTGTTCTAGTCATTGATGTGGTGAGTGTGGGCAAGCGTTTACGTCGTCATCGAGACAGCCCAGTGCGCAATTTATCCAAGAGCAACGACAATTCAACGCCGAATCAACTTCATCAACATTGATTCAGTGTGTGTATTTACCTGTTAATTGGAAACCCCTTTTGAATCGCCCGTGTTGTCGAAGTGTATAATGGTGCTAATGCCTTTGTATGTGCCCTGTAGATATCACTGCCCACAGCTAGAAGCAAGGTAAATTTGTTGTGAGAAAGCACTCGGCTCGTATAGCACTTGGAAGGGATATGAGAAAAGCTAAAGGTCAGATATGAGGACGGAGAGCAGGAACTAGACGTTGAAAGTTGCGCTGATCAGATTAGTTCGTTTTACAAGGTTATCTTGTACTTTGAAAGCTAATCTGAGACTAGTGTGAAAATTAAAACATAGTAATGAAGCTATTATCAGAATCTTGGTAATATATATCGTGTTATCAGCCGAGTGATGAGGCACGTGTGATGAGGGACGTGTGATGAGGCACGAGTGATGAGGTACGAGTGATGAGGGACGTCTGATGAGGGAGTTTAACGGTAGTTTGCTTTGAAAAGGCTGCGGTATCACCCCCTTTAGTGAATCATGTGAACCATCACCCCTTTAGTGAACCATCACCCTGTTAGTATACCATGTGAACCATCACCCTATTAGTGAACCATGTGAACCATCACCATTAGTGAACCATT
Source organism: Procambarus clarkii (assembly GCF_040958095.1). NCBI lineage: Eukaryota > Metazoa > Arthropoda > Malacostraca > Decapoda > Cambaridae > Procambarus > Procambarus clarkii. Next base: position 7,365,485 of record NC_091221.1, on the reverse strand, counting down.
AAATACTCATGTAATGTATACACGTTTATTTTCAGAATAAATATTGCCACAAAATTATCATATTAAACGATATATTTATGTACCTAAGACTTCATTTCGTTCGCTGTCCTGTTTTAATTATCAACATTTAGCTACAACGTCTGTTGTTGATATCGTTTATGTGGCAAGCTCTTGTTCGGCCTTTTCTCGGTAGTCAGAGTAGTAATGTACTTAAAGCAACATATTTATTAAGAGTAAGAACCTGAATGTCTTAATGTTTTCTAGAAACAAGCAATCTTCACGTAGGACGTGAAAGAGGGAAGACGTTCATCTTTTCCTGTTGGTACTCAACAAATCAAAGATGGTCAATGCATTACGTACTGGGGTCCTCGGGAAGAATGGTGTCCTTCCTAGAGCACTCCTCGCCCTTCCTTCATCCCGTTCCATTATCTCCTCACGTTCTGTCCTCCCTGGAGGTCCCTCTGGCCCCTGGAGATCCCGGGGGATGTCCTCCATGGCCGGAGTGGCGCCCTCGCTGGCCACGTCAGACTTCCACTCTCTCCCTCGGCCACACTCTGAGATCCCGGGCCCCAGGTCATGGCCGCTGCTGGGGACCTTACCTGCCATGCTCACTGATCCGGGTGAGAACTCAATTGCCATTTCTCCTTTTCTATATAAGCAATGAATTTGCATATTTATTTTATTATATTTAAAAGGTTTCACAATGAATATTATATATTTTTACTTATTATATCAAGGGTTGATTTTCACTATTAATCTATAATATATATTTTTTTCTTCATGTGAAGCTTATGATGTTTCTCGACTGCCGCGTCTCTGGGAATCTTACTTCAAGAAATATGGTCGAATTTTCAAGTTGAACATCCCTGGGCAAGGAGATGTTGTGTTCATCTCAGATCCCAGAGACATTGAACACCTCTTCAAGGAGATGTCTGACAACCCTATCAGGCCATTTTTTGATTCCTTGAAGAAAACTCGCCTGATGAATAAAACCAAGTTTTTTAAGGAAAATAGAACAGGAATCTTTACCGAGTAAATAATTCAATATTTATTGTTTTTTAACTTCCACTTAAACTGAACGGTAAAACGACGGCTTGGCTTGTTGCTGGGTTGACATTCGATACCCAACTGTCCAAGGGGTTAGGCACAGATTCGTCCCTCCATCAAGGGTAGAAACAGCCTAATTTTATCTATCCTTTTATCAATAAACTTACTTGAACTTCCCTCCATTTTCATATCTCATCTGGCTTAGCACTTTCTCCTGATATATATATATATATATATATATATATATATATATATATATATATATATATATATATATGTCGTATCTAGTAGCCAGAACGCACTTCTCAGCCTACTATGCAAGGCCCGATTTGCCTAATAAGCCAAGTTTTCCTGAATTAATATATTTTCTCTAATTTTTTTCCTAAGAAATGATAACGCTACCCATTTCATTATGTATGATGTTATTTTTTTTTTATTTGAGTTAAAATTAACGTAGATATATGACCGAACCTAACCAACCCTACCTAACCTAACCTAACCTATCTTTATAGGTTAGGTTAGGTAGCCGAAAAAGTTAGGTTAGGTTAGGTTAGGTTAGGTAGGTTAGGTTGTCGAAAAACAATTCATGAAAACTTGGCTTATTAGGCAAATCGGACCTTGAATAGTAGGCTGAGAAGTGCGTTCTGGCTACTAGATACGACATATATATATATATATATATATATATATATATATATATATATATATATAATGTCGTATCTAGTAGCCAGAACGCACTTCTCAGCCTACTATTCAAGGTCCGATTTGCCTAATAAGCCAAGTTTTCATGAATTGTTTTTCGACAACCTAACCTACCTAACCTAACCTAACCTAACCTAACTTTTTCGGCTACCTAACCTAACCTATAAAGATAGGTTAGGTTAGGTTAGGTAGGGTTGGTTAGGTTCGGTCATATATCTACGTTAATTTTAACTCAAATAAAAAAAAAATAACATCATACATAATGAAATGGGTAGCGTTATCATTTCTTAGGAAAAAAATTAGAGAAAATATATTAATTCAGGAAAACTTGGCTTATTAGGCAAATCGGGCCTTGCATAGTAGGCTGAGAAGTGCGTTCTGGCTACTAGGTACGACATTATATATATATATATATATATATATATATATATATATATATATATATATATATATATATATATATATATATATGATATTTCTTAGTTTAACACTAAATTTACTGAGAGAACTGCTACAAACATTGGAAAACGTATGTTAATTATAACACGTTACGCCAGGCAGGGTGAGGACTGGTGGCGGGTGAGGAGCCTAGTGCAGGTGCACTCTACAAGGACCAAGACCGTGGCTCAATACCTGCCACAGGTCGACCAGGTGGCCCAGGAGTTTGTCGCCAGGTACGTGATGACATAGTCTACCCCCTGGTGGTGGGTGAGGAGCCAGGTACGTGATGACGTAGTCTACCCCCTGGTGGTGGGTGAGGAGCCAGGTGAGTGAAAAACACAATGAGGAAGTCCATTTAGTCCAAAACTGGTAAGGAAAGCAGTAAATATTAAAGAATAAGTTTGCTCGAAGGTCTTTTTTATATGAGACGTCATAAAGTTCAGACAGTTTTTCCGACAACTGCAGACGTTAACATATTTCTTCCCGTCAACGTGACCCCAATTAAATTCAACTCTACAGTTAATAATTCAAAACCTCCAATATTATTTACCAAAACAGGAAATAATTTTAATAATAAATATTTAAGAAAATAATTTAATAATAATATTTAAATTAATTTAATAAATATTAAAAAAAACATAATACTTAAGAAAATAATGTAATAATACTTAAGAAAATAATTTAATAATATTAAAGAAAATATTTTAATAACACTTAAGAAAATTATTTAATAATACTTAATAATATTTAAATTAATTTAATAATAATACTTTGTTAATATATAATATTAATAATATAAATTTTTTAATTTATTAACTGTAATACACAAAATTCGCAACACTCAAATTCTCGGAGTCATAATTACATAGTAGCATAATGACATATTCTAACAGGTCAGCCCAACAGCGGGACCACAAGAATGAGCTTCCTTGCGATTTTCTCGAAGATATTTTCAAGTGGGCGTTGGAGTGTGAGTATCTGTGGCGTTCACTGTTCATGCGGATATTTTTTAGGCATATATCACTCTTACATTTACCTTTAACAGGCATGGTTAGTTAATTAAAGTTTAAAACTTAACTAATTTTCCCGTAGAGCAGTGAAATGTGTGCACTTGAAAAATTCTGAAGTTTTTAATTATTAATCTTGCTGACACTTCATTATTGGTGGAGAGGGGATGGAGATGATGAAAATTTACTGTGAATAGAGACGAGTTAGAAGTCGTTCATCACGGTTCTCCACTGTGTGATTAAGTCCTGGGTCTGCACTGTGATTAGGTCCTGGGGCTCCATTGTTGTCAGAGCCTGAGTTTGCACTTGGTGTTTACATCAAAATTTCTATTCATTGTCTGGTCTTTGTCTTGAGACCCGATCGCTTTATCTTGGCGATAGATTGAAAAACATAGATGCATCCCCTCACTTCTCACTAAGTTCCATTGTATCCCAAACAAAGTCTCACATTATGTACCCATATTCCATCAGCTCTGTGCCTGGTGGCCCTCAACAAAAGAATGGGATGCCTGGATAACAGCGAGGAAGGGCTCAGGATCATCAAGGCCTCCATCACCATGATTAATTCAATAACTGATTGTGAGTTTGGCGTCCACCTCTGGAGGTATTTCACCACCCCGGCGCTCAGACGCATGTGGAAGGCTCATGACTACGTTCTCGAGTAAGTTATTTCTTGCCTGTGTTGTATGTGTTAGAAACTGTACCCTTCGTCCACATGAAAATTTACGTCACACGATGTTATATTCTCTATCGCCAGTGTGGTCTTGGAGAAGGTTGGCCAGGCTAAGAAAGACCTGGAAGCCCGTAACCCCAAAGACTCGGGCGAGCTGAACATCTTGGAGTCTCTCCTCGCCACTCCGGGTCTCTCCCTCGAGGACGTTATCACCTTCATGGTCGACCTCTTCTTAGCCGGGATTGACACGGTAAATCCTCGAATTACATTAATTTGTACTGGAAGAAATAAGGATTTATAAAACTAAATTAGGTGTAATTTATTTAAAATGCAGATTCTATAAAAATTGTATTCACTTCCTTGAATATATATTCTTTTTATATTATACAAACCTATTTATATTGATGTTAAGTCATGAAATGTGGATAAAAAGTTGCCCCCCTTATGTTTTCTTTTTATTAGAATCTAAAAAAAATATGGGTAATAAAATAAAAATAAAAAATGGTTTGAAATATATTAGTAGGCATAAATATTTTGCATAAAGAGATGCCAAATGCTCTAACATAATTCTAAGTAATAACTTTTTTATCATTTTATTAGGCGGTAGTTGCCAGAGATGCCAAATTTGTGCAATTATAGGGATTTTTAAGTAGAACCAAATTCTCTTTAATTTTTATAGTGCCAAACATCCCCTGACATGAGCCACATTTATCCCAGTGAACCAGTAAACATCCCATGACATGATTCACACTCTAAGGGTTAAGTTTCAAAACCATTAGGAGCACTGATGTTTAACAATTTTCACTTGCATCGGTGTGTCCTTGCCGTAGACGTCATCGAGCTCAATGTTTACCATCTACAACCTGGCCCGACATCCAGACAAGCAGGCCAGACTACAGCAGGAGCTGGATCAGGTACTGGGAGACGGGAGCCAGACTCTCACCACACACCATATGGCCAGACTCACTTACACCAAAGCCTGTGTGAGGGAGACATTGAGGTAAGAGAGAATCAGTTAAGGTAAGAGATTGATTGCTGCCTCCAGTGGCGATTATTTTATTTTGCACTCCATAGTCATCCTGTGAGAACACATAGGGTTTTAATCAGACCTCAACGGAGATTTTCACAGTAACAATTACCTCTAATCTACACAGCTTGTAATTATAATGACAGCAAGTATAAAAAAATGCATTTACCACATCTATGTAAAGTATTTACTATGCTAATATTATGCTATGCTATGAGTTTGCTGTGTATTATTTACCAAAATACTACACAGCTTAAACGTTTGTCTGATATGTCATTGATCTACTAGACGCGAAATATGGATACAGAGCCAGGATTTCAAGATATTTTATAATTTGTAATAAAGTGGCTTGCCATATAATAATAATCGTAAAATATTAATACTTTATTTAGGTAAAAGTGCATGCATACAAAATGAGTTATAAGCAGAATGTTGAATTTCATATTACTAGCAGAATTTCATGTAAATCTGTTTTACTAAAATTGATTGACTTATAATAGTTCCACCTATTTCTTGTTTTATAAGATATATATATACATAGTGGCAGGGAGTACCACTTTTGGCTTTCAGCCAAAAGCTCACTTAGCCTCGGAGGAAACCACACATAATGCATTAGAGGTAATGTTTCGGTCCCCTTCAATACAGTTTCTGTGTGCTTTTCTCCTGCCACCTACTTTTCATATATATATATATATATATATATATATATATATATATATATATATATATATATATATATATATATATATATTGGGGGAACTTGCCACAGGAGACAAACGTTCTGTGGGTAATTATCGATAGAAAGCACAAAGTTGTTGTTTAGATTCAGCTACTCTTAAAAATAAAGTTCCAAACAGCATGAGTTATGGTGATGAGCTCGTTGTACTTACCTGGCACGGGAGATGTGCTATAAACAGTCGTTGTTGTTGTTGTTAAAGATTCGCTACTATGAACAAAATGTCCCAAGTAGCACGGGCTATGATGAGCCCGTAATTGATAGTTATAATATAAACAGTCAATCCTCTGTTTATATTATATTTCTTCTACTGCTGCACCAGCAACAAGCTGGAACCTGAGAATACTGCAGTTACCCTTCTTTCTAATTATGCGTTAGGGGAACTTGCCACAGGAGACGAACGTCCTGCGGGGTAATTATTGAATGAAGGCACTAAGTTGTTGTTTTAGATTCAGCTACTCTAAATAAAAAGTTCCAAGCATCATGGGCTATGGTGCGTTCGTTGTACTTACCTGGCACAGGAGATGTGCTGTAAATAGCCATTCCTATGTTTATATTCCCTCTACTGCTGCACTAGCATCAAGCTGGAATTTGAGAATACTGCAGTTACCCTTCTTTCTAATAATGCGCTAGGGGGAACTTGCCACAGGAGACGAGCTTCTAATAGATAATTATCGATTACCAGGTTGTTGTTTTAGATTTAACTACTCGGAACAAAAAGTTCCAAGCAGTACGGGCTATATTAAGCCTGTCGTACTCATCTGGCAAATGAGATAAGCCAGATACTTATGAGATAAATGACTGAAGCACCATTAGAGTGTCGGGTAAAAAAAAAATGTCGATGGTAGATTGGAAGAAAAAATTGAAAGGTTGTACTTCAAGCATTTGGCACCTACATACCCAGTATAGAAATATATATATTTCCAGATTGGTAGACCTTGATCTTGATCAGTCAAACTCAAGTTGATCTTGACTGATTAACAAAAATGTTCCATAAACATTCACAATGAATATAAAGATTTGCAAGGTGAATCATTGCATACTTATAGTACTTATATTATTTTCAGATCATACACTGTATTTTGAAACTTGCTTAATTTTGCAGGATCTTGCCAACAACCTCAGTAATTACTCGTCGACCCCAGAGAAACATAACTCTTCAAGGCTACAACGTCAGAGCCGGAGTAAGTAGGTGCACTTTGCTTGAATTTCAATACGTGTGTGTGTATTTAAATATATATGTATACAATAAATATAGCAACATCTTTAAAATCGATGTGCTGCATGGCTGTGTCAACGCGGTGCGTGATATCAAACGGATGGAATCACACTATATAAGATAATTTGAATGGAATCACGCTATATATATAATAATGTAGATGAAATCACGCTATACATATGATAATGTGGATGGAATTATGTAATGTATATAAATATGTTGACGCAATCACGTTATGTGTATAATAAATCAGATGGTATCTCTACAAGACAGACATGAGAACTCAACAACTTTATTTTGATTGGAATGATCAACATCACTATCTAATTAACCTGTGTCATATTCGTTAGATTCTAGCTGCTAGAACTTACCAAATTATCTACCAAAAAGCTACCGAGGTGTGTACATTTACAACCTCGGCACCTCTTATCTCAATCATAGCTGCTTAGTCGGAATTCATTAAACAATTTACAAACTCTGTTGCACAACTTGATCGGGATTGAGATACGAGCTACAGATCACCTAAGTGGATATGAATTGTTTTCAAAGTATCCTCATCTTTGACAGTCTCAGATATTCGTCAGCATGGAAGAGTCTGGCAAGATGGAGGAATACTTTCCCCGACCGACGGAGTTTATACCGGAGCGCTGGCTGAGGGACAATCCGGGCCGTCTCACTAACCAGTTCGCCTCCATACCCTTCTCCGTTGGGACCCGCATGTGTGTTGGTCGGAGGCTGGCCGAACAGGAGGTCTACGTCCTGCTTGCCAGGGTAAGTACCAGGGAGGAGACCCACGACTTGTGTAGGCCAGGATCTACCAGTTCTTGTGTCCTAAGTAGTTGTCTAGCTTTTTTTTACCATGAACTTGAATCTTTTACTGATTATCACTACTACCTTGCAATCTTGCGATGATTTCGGGGCTCAACGTCCATGCGGACCGGTCTTCTACCAGGCCTCCTGGTCAAGGAGGTCTGCTGGGACGTATCTTGCTGCTATTGTCATCTTCGCTGCCTCGTTAACTTAGGTTTTATAAGATAATTTGGAGATGTTGGAATTGCCTGCGGGGCAACTATGTCGATGTCCAGGACACATGATAATTATTTTTCCTCGTTAAGAGTTCTTATTTTTTGTAATGATGTGTATTACTTGGTTGCTCTAAATTCATGACAAATTTAAGATGACATCCTTGACCATTAGTAAATCTACATTCACAATACGGCATTCGTTATATAACAATCGTTATGCAACATTCGCAACACTGCTCACACTCAAACATCTCATCTTACGAGAGAGAAGCAAACTCTCAATAAACTGTCGATAACACTAAATAATATAAATCTATATAATTACGCAATTATTTCTCTATTTCAGCTGTTCCTGAAGTATAACTTGGAGTACAAGCACGAGGAATGGGAACCCTTGTACAGGACTGTGTATAGGCCTGATAAACCACAGCAGTTTACCATGACCGAACGCTAGAAAACCCACTCCTGTGTTGAGGTGCACATTGTATGGATGTTTGATGAGCTCATTTAACCTATCCTCTTGAATAATACATCGCATTTTAATGTCAAAATCCCCAATGGACAAAATATAGTGTAATATATCATCATAGCAACTCACAAACAACCACGTTTTCTGTCCGTGGGTCCATCATTTAGGTTACGTTTGAGCAATTTGGTACATTTTTTCTCGTCCATTGTAAGAAACTCGAAAGGACGGGCTGGCGGGGCTGGAATAAGTCATACTGAACTCTGAGTATGTGTTAATCAGCAATGAAGGAGCATACGTTTCAGCTTGGTGGCGGAAAAGCTTATGTAGCTGTAAGTAAATATTCACATTTAGGATAGTCAGGCCTGAAGTTTGATTTATGATTGATGACATAATCCTCCTTGTATATCCTTTAAATGTTGGGATATCAGTTGTATGTAAAACTCACACACTGTTACACAGTCCCAACAGATGTATACATGTATTTTTATCAAGCAGCACGCAAATCCATAATACATAATAAAACTCTTTTTGTATTTAACTTAATGCCAACAATTTTTACACATGAAAAATATTAATAAATCCGTTCTTGTGGGCGGCTGAAAGTTATTACGCAATTACAATAACTTTTTTCACAAATAAATATCGAGCGATTTACAAAAACAACTTTTTTTTATTTTACTGCCTAATTTACTTTAAATTACTACCCACTATGGCTCTTAAGTATTTTTTTTTAGTTTGTCAACTTGGATTGTCTACTAAATGTCAATCGATGAACCTGGCTTTATAGACGTTTGTTTCCAGTTGGTTAACTTTGCACGGATCAAGTCTGAAACTAAGCTAACAACAGAGGAACTTTGCACTCTTCAGCATGACCGGTTATCCAACTTGTTTACCAAGGCCGCAAACACCGCCCTTAACGTGCCATCTGCCGTTGCTATTATTATTATTATGTCTCCCTATTCATTAAACATTACATTTATTTGACCAAGATTTCGACAGTATTTATTTATTGAAGTACTATTATGAATTCTCTAGTGAGAAATTTGTATCGTGTACTGTGATCAATATTTTATGATGTATACAGAAATGATTGAGAGTGGCAGTTCCTTAGTTAACTCTCACCCTGGCTTGCACTCTCTGGTGCTCCTGCACTCGCTCGATCAGTCTCCCAAGTATAGAACTATTCGCGGTGCTTAGCAATATATATATTAATATAGCCAAGTGTGCGGAAGGACACGGGGAAAGAGAGAGAAGGAGGTGTAAGTTGAAGGTTAGAAGCTTCGTGTTAGAAATCAGTGAGAGTAACGGGTCGTCTGAAACGCAGTAAGGTCGCTCTGTGTGCTTGTTCTCCGCTTTACAAATTATGTTCAGTTAATCAACAGATGTTTGAGGCGTGTATATCCAAGACACCTGTAATTGTGTACCGAGGACCGAAATTGGAATACAAATAAGGGGCAGAAAGATAGAAAACAATAAAATTATAGATACGCGTATCTCTGGTGGACTAAAAAAATAAAGCTCATTGTCATATGAGGTGAATGGCCAGTGTTGCCGGGGTGTCCAAGGTCATTAATGTCTTAGTATATATCGGGCACCTATACTGTTCTCGAGACGCCTAATAGAAGACCAAGGTCCTCAGAGGCACTCGTGGAGGTGGAAGAGACTACAGGAGATTTATGTGAAAATTTCACCCATACAATTAATAATGAAAATGACCTGAATGGGAGTAAGTTATTACTTTTATCCCAAGGAAAAAAAAAGGAAATTTTGTGACGTTTATATAAAATTAGTCATTATTATGAACTAATTAAATGAGAAGGTTAGAAACGAAAAGAGAGGGGGATATAGAAAGATAGATGAGGGAGGGGAGACTAGGAGAGAGTGGAGGAATTGGGTGAGACGAGAGAGAGAGAGAGAGAGAGGAGGTAGCGGGTAAGCGGAAGAGAGTTATGATGATCGAAGGAGAAGGGGGAGACAGAAAAGATATGGTATAAGACAGGAAAGAAGAGGTGAGAGAGTTTAGAAACTAAGCAATATCTTGCTATGTTTCGACTCTTATCAAGTCGAAACTAAGCAAGGAATAGGAAGAAATTAATCAAATATAAGGCAAGAGGTACTTCAGTAATATAAGAACATAAAATATAAATTGTGTCCACTTATGGACACAATTTGTCAGCGTATCTATGGACAAATTTTCGTTCAATATTTGCTAAATTATGTTTTAATTATCATATTTGAGCGTTAAGTTGTTGCAAGGTGATTTCTTTCAGAGTAATCTGCAATGAATATTATGAAAAGAGGACGATGTTTTATGAAAAAAGTTAATTGAACGATGTAACGATGTTTTAATAAGCACTGAAATTCGAGAGACAACGTTTACACACAACAAGGAAGATAAAAGATATTTGTGCCTCTTAAATATTGTTTTCATTAAGATCCGTGGGTGTCAAGATGATCAGGATAATACGTAAGAGGATTCTTGGGAAGAACAATGTCCTTCCTAGAGCATTCCTTGCCTTTCCTTCATCACGGCCCGTCATCTCTTCATCACGTTCTGTCCTCTCTGGAGCTCCCTCTGAACCCTTGAGTTCCCGGGGGACGTCCAACATGGTTGGAGTGGCGCCCTCGCTGGCTACGACAGACTCCCACTCCCTCCCTCGGCCACACTCTGAGATCCCGGGCCCCAGGTCATGGCCGATGCTGGGGTCCTGGCCTGCCATGCTCACTGATCCGGGTGAGAATGTGTCACTTCGTGACTCTTTCATCAAATGTAACACTTATGATTACATCTCTTTTGTTCTTTATCATTCCTCAGTAACTTCAATATTTTTATGTATTCATAACCCGAAGGGTCTTAGAATGTATATTACTTTGTCTTTTTCAGCTTTTGATGCTCATCGTTTACCAAAGCTCTGGGAATCTTACTTCAAGAAGTACGGTCCAATTTTCAAGTTGAGCCTCATTGGGCAAGGGGATCTTATCTACATTTCTGATCCCCGAGATATTGAACACCTCTTTAAGGAGACGTTTGACAATCCCGTCAGGCCATTTTTCGAATCGCTGAAGAAAGTTCGGGAAATCAACACCAGAAATTTTTTTAAGGAACATGGAACGGGAGTTTTTACTGAGTGAGTAGATACAAAAAATCCCTAACAATGCTTTTCCTTAATTCATTAGCTCAATGTTCAATTAAAATTATGCCCACTTTTGATAAACAATTATTGTTCTACCAGATTGTTCAACACTTCACACAAGCTGAGAATTCCTAACTACCAGTGAACCCTTCCAGACACCAACACTCTCTTGATCTGACTTCAACACCCCCGTTAACAGGATATTATCAATTACCTCGTGTACAAATATATATTTATTTTAATGGTTAGATGCAATTATAAGAGCTTTTGTTCATGTACAAATTTCATCTGACTTCAATTTCAATCTTGATAGATTTCGTAGATAATATTTTATTCGTTGTAATTCAAAATGCTCGTTAATCATGACTGGAAGGATCTATCATTCCTTTACAGAGTAAATGTCATTTAATATTAAGTGTACTTACTATCCCGCTTTGGGGATTTTCTATGAAGTTTCATTACATTATTCTCTTCATTACATGATGAACACAAGTTAATCATAGAACTTTACACACCAGGCACGGCGAGAAATGGTGGCGAGTGAGGAAACGAGCACAGGTTCATTCCCTGAAGCCCCGAACCGTGGCTCATTACCTGCCGCAGGTCGACCAGGTGGCCCAAGAGTTCGTCGCCAGGTACGTTGTACAGTAGATAGTCTACCCCCTGATGGCGGGTGAGGAGCCAGGTACGTTGTGCAGTAGATAATCTACCCCCTGGTGGCGGGTGAGGAGCCAGGTACGCTGTACAGTAGATAGTCTACCCCCTGATGGCGGGTGAGGAGCCAGGTACGTTGTACAGTAGATAGTCTACCCCCCTGGTGGCGGGTGAGGAGCCAGGTACGTTGTGCAGTAGATAATCTACCTCCTGGTGGCGAGTGAGGAGCCAGGTACGTTGTACAGTAGATAGATTACACCCTGGTGGCGGGTGAGGAGCCAGGTACGTTGTGCAGTAGATAATCTACCTCCTGGTGGCCGGTGAGGAGCCAGATACGTTGTACAGTAGATAATCTACCCCCTGGTGGCGAGTGAGGAGCCAGGTACGTTGTACAGTAAAAGTAGAACCCGCCACTACCTCCTAGTGGTGGGTTAGACTGTAGGCTAGTCCAGAGTATCTTCAAATTCTAATAATGCATGGTTCACATAACACGTTTTCTAATGGTTAAAACTGTGTTTATCTTAAAGTTTGATTAGGTTAGGTTTGTTTTAATACAGCAACAATTCCTTTAACGAACCATTATATAAAATTTAACCTGTATTCGCTAACCCAGCATTATTGAACCAGAGTGTCGCGAAACACAGGTCTGTCAATGAAAGGTTTACAGGTGTGCCAGCCGGTGTGTTGCGTCAGTTTTGGCGAAGGTTGAAAAGAAGTGTGAAGAAATTGAAGAATAAAACAAGAACTTGTTCATGCCTTTTTTTTTTTTGAGAAGTACTATTTATTTTGCCACATAAGGTCACCACTTGGTATCACTGTACGATGTCATTCACCTGTTGTTGTTCGCATAGGGTCATTTTGTGTGAGAATGCACTACTGCATATTTTATTATATTTTTTTATTTCTGAATTTATTTAACTTTTAAACCAAAACAGGCGATTTTTTGTAGATGAAAGTCTTTCCTCAAGAAAATAACAGAGAGCCTTGACAACTTCAACGTTTTGTTCAGCGTGCCGTGAGGAGAAAAAGATTAAAAATCTCTGATTCATCAAACCTTTACTCAACAACTTCCGAAATTTGTACATCTTTTCTTAATCATGGCAGGTTTGTTTACATTATTAAATAGTTTATGAGCTATGAAACTTCACAACTCAAGGTTATTATTGTTATAAACAACCTTGTAGTGTTTTGGAGCTCATACACTCTTTAACAAATGTAAACAAGCTTCCATGAATGTGGAAAGATGAACAGGTTTCGTAAATGAATCTTGGCTAGTCCATGGGACCCAACACTGGTAAATAAAACCAACAAAATTTGAATGTCTGGTTCGTACCCCATTTATGCATTAAATATTTTCTGTAAATTGAATTCATATATTTAGTTCGGAAAGAGTATAAACATTACACCAGAGCTGGTCTTTAAGACTCACCACAGAATAAGCAGAAACATAGCCTCCTAACTGTATAGGTAAGCTCCTTCATCACATAATCGCTAATGGTTCCCATCATCAGTCTTAAATCGGCCCCAAAAATGCAAATTTCAAGTGAGATTATGTACATATCTATCTATCTATCTATGTTTCAGGCTATGACATATTATTCTTCAAGCTCAAATTAGTAGGCGTAGCATGCAATAGATTCTTGATTTATTAAGTGCATCATATAGCAACAACTCATGAAAAATAATATATAAGTGCCAATGTGGAAGGTCCGATTTCCTGAATATCAGATCTAAAGTTTTATAATCTTCTTAATTTAAGTGAATTTCATTATCGTGATTTTACCGAATTTAAGGAAAGGTAATTCGCATTACCTTTCCCTAAACACACGAGTTTTTATGTTGATATGGTTAAGTAATTATAGTTCGTATACAGTAAAAACAATGCAGATATGGGGAAAATCATTATTATCACCTAATCTTGTACTAACAGGATCACGGTATTGCCTACCTTATTAGGGAGCTCCAGTAGATGATGTGTCGGAAACTGAAGTATCTTAATAATGCCACAGACAACAAGCTAATGAGCAGACAACATAACCAAAAAATACTCTCCGACAACTTAAAGAGAACAGACTGTCAGACAACATAACCAAAAAATACTCTCCGACAACTTAAAGAGAACAGACTGTCAGACAACATAAAAACAACAGACTCTCCTGCAATTTAAAAAAAAACAGTCAGACAAATGGACAGACAGCATGCATACTCACAAACAACAGGCTGGTGGACAAACAATAGATGGACAAACAATATACTGACATACAACAAGCAAATGGACAGACAACATACAGCTTTAGAGCATAATACCCTGAGCACAGGTAAAGCAACGGATGTATATCAACAACCCAACCTGTCATTAAAAAATTATTTTACTTTCATAACTACTGTGGATGGACTGCACATAATATGGACTCTAGTTCCACTGGAACGTCCACGATTTATACTACTCTTGTTTTACCCCCCAAAACGTCCACGTTTATAATACTTATTTTGCAGAGGGACCGATAAATAAGGCAACAACAACACTGAGCTTTTCTTTGGCCTAATTTAGTAAATATATGTACTAAAAAAGGCCTAAGAGTTATTATGTTAAGATTAAAATTGCTTATTAAGGCAAATGGCAATTTGGATTAGGCTCATGACTAATCTGTTTCAGGTTTTGTTATGCCATTTAGCATTTTTTAGGATGGGTTAAATAACGCAGATTTCTTCATTTACACAACAGGTCAGCCGGTCAGCGAGACCACAAGAATGAACTTCCTGGCGATTTCGTCCAAGAACTGTTCAAATGGGCTCTTGAGTGTGAGTATTAGCAGTGTTCTCACCACCTGTGTATCGTCTACACCGGATTGGGGACTATATCACTATATACATACATCGTAGCCATATAACTTTCAAACTTCATTCTTCGTGGAAATTAAACTGTTCGTGGAACACAAGTTCTAAAAGATGAGACCATCATTTCCTCTACAAGACCACAAGCTATCATGATCTGCTTGGTAGCATAACGGCCTCATTTGTTTAGGGCCTGTGTTCGAGTCTCTGTTGATCCATGTAAATAAAATTATTATTACCAAGCAATTGTGGTTTTATATATATAAAAGATAAAAAAACATTTATATGCATAATAATTATCTTAAATATTATATCTTTATATTAAAAATAAGTATTTTATGTTATCTGCTTCTCACAATCAAAAATAATCAGATTTTATATAAAATGTCAATGTGTGAAAAACAAGCAGTTTACACATTCGAACATTCTGTGTAATATTTCTCATCAGTCGTGTTACCTAGTGTTCCGGGCTTGGTGTATTCTACTAATTACTTCTTACTTCTCATCAGCCCTGTGCCTGGTGGCCCTCAACAAGCGTGTGGGGTGTCTGGAGAATAGCGAGGAGGGGCTGAGGATCATCAACTCCTCCACCACCATGATGGACGCTTCAGGAGACTGTGAGTACGGCGTCCACCTCTGGAAGTACTTCACGACTCCAGCCTTGAGACGCATGTTGCACTCTCACGACGATCTTCTTGAGTAGGTTCAAACTTCCTCTATCATTTATACCTGACTTGAATCACCAGCTTACGCGTGTTGATTGATTGATTAAAATTTACACGAAAGTGCAATGGGTAGACTATAAATTTGCAATATGTAGCTTATTGTATTGTACATCGCCAGAGTGGTCTTGGAGAAGGTTGGCCAGGCTAAGAAGGACCTGGACGCCCGTGACCCCAAGGACTCGGGCGAGCTGAACATCTTGGAGTCTCTCCTCACCACTCCGGGTCTCTCGCTCGAGGATGTTGTCACCTTCATGGTCGACTTCTTCTTCGCCGGGATTGACACGGTAAAAATTCCTCTCTCTTTCTCTCTCTCTCTCTGATCTTTCAGCTCTGTCTGTCCGGTGGTAAAAAACAATATATGAATCATTGATGAGTTAGTACAAATGTATTTTTGAACTAACAATCCTGTCCAAATTTGTATATGAACGCCTATTATCTTATCCAGCATAATTTAAATTAAACTATTCAGATTTTACCTTAAGAACAGAGATTCGGAATGATTAGGATCTAGGACGGATGGAATAGTTCATCACTTTCTTTTTTTCTCAAGTGTGGGTTGGGTTCCTGGGCCACGTTATTGTCTCATTATCCGCATCAAACCTAAGTTTTTTACCTACGGGGCCAACGCTTACTGGCTAAGACTTTTTCGGTGTAAACAAACCCCTACATTAAACTTTGGCAGACTTCAAAATTATCTTGAGGAAGTCTTAAACATTACTCTCAAGTTTCACTACATTAAAAAGAACATCATACCGACTACACAATGAAACCACAATAACGGGAAAGATCAATGGGAAAATCTTTGAATCAAAACGGGAATTAAACCAGCATGCTGGGTAACCCCAGATAAGCACCATATCGTAGTCCGCGGGTTAAGGTGCGCATCTGGGGTTACCTGGATGCTGGTTCGATCCTGCTCCTAAAAAATTCTCCTATACCGGCTATTCTCTATGTATCTCTCTCTCTTTCCACAGACATCGATGACGTCGGTGTTTACCTTGTACTACCTGGCTCGACACCCAGACAAGCAGGCCAGACTACAGCAGGAGCTGGACCAGGTGCTTGGAGATGGGAGCCAGGCTCTCACCACACACCAAATGGGCAGACTCACTTACACCAAAGCCTGTGTGAGGGAGGCACTGAGGTAAGGGAGTATTGGGTAGGCGACGGTGAGTATTGCGGAAGGTATCTTCAGTATTTTGTAAAATAAACTGAATATTGGGTAAGAATGGGAGAGCGTTGGGAAACGTAGCGGCAATATAGGGTAATGTACTGAGAGTATCTGGTAAAAGATAGAGTACCGTAAAAGGGATGGAATAATACTGAATCAAGGAAGATCTTAAACAAGAAAAATTAGAGAGCATCAGTTAAGTGGACACGTTCTTCATCTATCATGGCTAATACTGATCAAAAGACAATAATTTAAAATAAGACATTTACCATCCTACCTTAAAAAATGTAGGTTTCCTTGATCTGAGACATCGTAAGAAATGTAACTGTTTTGAGAAACCAAATACGTACCATCTCAAGCAACAAACCTCACTTATCGATGCCGATGCATAGAAAAATCAATATTACAATGCTTTAGTATTTACTAATGCATCACATTTCGTTAAAAATACGACCTATTAAATGAGAAAATAGGTTCTCTGGGATCGTTTATACAACGTAAAATTAATGCTTATTTAATAAAGTAGGCTCTACTGATCGATCAATTCATCAGTATAATTACAAAATAATGATCATTTCAAGAGCTAAAGAATAAGAAGGCTAGCTCGAATATTTTATGTTTTACCTAAGTATTTTATTGTAAGTTTTTGGTGGATTTTCAGAATGCACCCAATAACATCACTCGTGAGCAGGCGACATGATAAGGACATAACACTCCAGGGATACACAGTCAGAGCTGGTGTAAGTAACCTCTTAATCTATCGGTTGGCTAATGAAATAACTCCCAGTTCTCCTGTTGCATATTATATTATTTATTTGAAATAACTTCTTTTGTTTAAGCTTTTATTATCTTTCCCATTAGCCCATTCCACTTATTCTCTGATCTTAATTAAAAAAAAATTTAATATCCCTTTTAATTAACAATTTTATTTAATTTTATTTTAATTAATTTAATTAAATAAGCTAGTCTGTGCTTATGTAAGCAAACCCCACATATAGGTTTAGGCTTATAAAGAATATAATTATAAAAGGTTCAGACCCTTTCCAAGGATGGAATAATTAAGCAGCTAGCATTAAGTTTTGTTTACCAACAAATGGTATTTATCATACTAGTAAAATGTTTATTTTGATGTGCATTCGCAAACAAATGTTACATTTTTGGCTGTTGAAAATTTCTGGTTACCTCAGACTCTAGAGTGAAAATGATGAATCAACTCGAAACTCAACACCTGGCGACAGAATCAATCAATTGCCAAAATGCACTCACATGTTCACTTACACCTACAATTAAGCAATATTTTTAAGTTGAAGTGAGTCAAACCAGTAACCAGAATGGTCAGTTCAAGATCACACACACAAGATGAACCTTGATTGGCCTCAAAGGCCATTTAATAACAACCTATGCAACAGTTGTTCCACTTAAAAAAAGAACTTTACCTCAAATTGAATTCACAGTATTACTTACTGGCACTCGCTTATCAGTACGCATAAAGCAAACTCTGTCTACCATAAACATTACAGTTATAATTATTGCTCTGGCAATGAAGCTAACTTACAATGGGTAAGAAATGATAATAATAGAACTACATACGCAAGCAATCGAGTTGCTGAAATACGAGAAATTTCTATAGGCTTCCAATTTTGGCAT
>NC_091221.1:7301973-7341973 GCF_040958095.1 Procambarus clarkii | reverse complement strand
TAGTTAGCAACAGTAAGATATAGCTAGCAGGAGTAAGATATAGTTAGCAACAGTAAGATATAGCTAGCAGGAGTAAGATATAGTTAGCAACAGTAAGATATAGCTAGCAGGAGTAAGATATAGTTAGCAACAGTAAGATATAGCTAGCAGGAGTAAGATATAGTTAGCAACAGTAAGATATAGCTAGCAGGAGTAAGATATAGTTAGCAACAGTAAGATATAGCTAGCAGGAGTAAGATATAGTTAGCAACAGTAAGATATAGCTAGCAGGAGTAAGATATAGTTAGCAACAGTAAGATATAGCTAGCAGGAGTAAGATATAGTTAGCAACAGTAAGATATAGCTAGCAGGAGTAAGATATAGTTAGCAACAGTAAGATATAGTTAGCAACAGTAAGATATAGCTAGCAGGAGTAAGATATAGTTAGCAACAGTAAGATATAGCTAGCAGGAGTAAGATATAGTTAGCCACAGTAAGATATAAACAGGAACATTATCGTAGTAAATGAGTTTAGCTTCTCTGATACGGAGCCAAAAACATTGTCAATGTTAATCAGCTTATCTTTGTCTATCCTGCTGCGTGTTGACATCCTCCCCATATAAGCTCTTATATATATATAATATATATATATATATATATATATATATATATATATATATATATATATATATATATATATATATATATATATATATATATATATATGTGTATATGTGTGTGTGTGTGGGGTATCACGAAAATAAACACGTGATTAAAAAATATGACAGTGTCAGACCACGGAGGAAAATTGAAACAGGAAAATCCTTAAATACTTTCGTATATTAATACATCTTCACTCCTTCTGAAGATGTATTAATATACGAAAGTACTTAAGGATTTTCCTGTTTCAATTTTCCTTCGTGGTCTGACACTGTCATTATATATATATATATATATATATATATATATATATATATATATATATATATATATATATATATATATATATATATATTTACATTTGGTACCACCTCTGGTGCAAGTGTAGGGACCCATAGCCTCGGAGAAGAAAATAAAGAGTACTCAGAGAAGACCTTGTGGATCCTCACTGAACACTTTGATATTTTCTTCTCCTACCACCCCTATTCTTTTGTTAAGTGTGTATATTTATCTAACTTTATTTGAAAATGTCATTACACAAAAAAAGTTACAATATTTATTACATGCAGGGTACAAGGCTGCTTGTCACAAGTTGAACAGCTCCTCCAGCTATATATATATAATATATATATATTATATAACACCAATTAGACCAGTAATCAGGCACAGTCGTAACAAAGTATAGGTTATGTTACACGTCACAGGCAAGAGAACACGGTGGTAGGGGTGTCAGATGTTCGGAGAGATGCCGCAAGTCAGCATGAGAAGGGCGAATGACTATAATTTCAAGGCGCCTCAGTACGTTGCCTGGCTACAAAATTTGGCTTCGCGCCAATGCCAAAGCTCGAGCTATTTGTTTTACAGACCAGTTGCATACTGCTTGATTCTTCCACTGGTGTCTTATGTTAGAATTAAAAAGCATATAAAGAGCAGGGGAATATAATCTTTAGCAAAGTTGAACTATATTCTGGTTTATTTTCAGTGAATCATCCGTGGTCTCCACTCTGTAAATACGTTGTTTGTTGTTTTTATATTTAGCTACTCAGAACGAAGTGTGCATGTAGCACGGGCTATGGTGAGCCCGTAACGCAATACGATGCGAGTGCATGAGAATATATCTTATTAAGTACACCTGACTCAAAGCAATTTATATCCCCCATCTGAGGACGTTATATTGGTTTAAACGCTAGTTTAGCCATCTTATTTTAGGAACGCAGCCCGTCCTCCAAACAAAGATCCAAAAGTGATTCCATCCACCCGTCAAACCCCCTGTTTATGAATTAAAAACGGTTTACACACGACTCACAACTGATTTCGTTCGAACACTTCCGGAACAAGTGCTTCACTGACGAGTTTTGTTCGAACCACATCGCTATAAATGCTTCATCCACGTACTACAAATACAAATAATCGCCAACCGAACCTAAACACCTAACCTAACCTATTCCTATATATGCACAATATGCTAATATATTATAATATTAATTTATAGTTGAGAAAATTCCCGTTTTGAATGAACAGCATATTAAAATTTATGAATGCGTCTGTGGGGTCGACCGCTGGATGTAATGGACTTGAGTCGAGGACGGGTTGAGGAACGATAGTGTATCTGATAAACAGCATTGAAGAAAATACTCAAACATGCGTGTTTGATAGTTAAGAGATCGATAAAATATTCCAGCAGTCTTAGAGCGTTCATAACAGACGCAAATCTACGAATTATTTATGCGTTAGTCAGGATAAAAAATACACGTGATGCGAGTAGATAATGTGGTAATTACCACGAAGAAAACTTCATTAGGAAAGGTTTCAGTTCTTTAACTTTTATTTAACTAAACCAGTTCGAAAGTTGTAATTATTAGGACTTTCCTTGTTAATGGAACTCGATGGAAATTGACAGTTTTGCCCTGCATTGTCATTGATTGGCTGGGGGCAGTAGGTGTAGGGTGAGCTGCAACCCGTCCTCGACTCAAGTCCATTACATCCAGCGGTCGACCCTACAGACGCATTCATAAATTTTACATGCTGTTCATTCAAAATGGGAATGTTCTCAAATATAAATTAATATTATAATATATTAGCATATTGTGCATATATAGGCATAGGTTAGGTTAGGTGTTTAGGTTCTGTTGGCGATTATTTGTATTTGTAGTACGTGGGTGAAGCATTTACAGCGTTGTGGCTCGAACAAAATTCGTCAGTGAACCACTTGTTCCGGAAGTGTTCGAACGTCAGCAGTTGTGAGTCGTGTGTAAACTGCTTTTCATTCATAAACAGGGGGTTTGGCGGGTGCATGGAATCACTTTTGGATCTTTGTTTGGAGGACGGGCTGTTTACAGCGTTGTGACTCGAACAAAATTCGTCAGTGAAGCACTTGTTCCGGATATGTTCGAACGTCATCAGTTGTGAGTCGTGTGTAAACCGTTTTTCGTTCATAAACAGGTTTGACGGGTGCATGGAATCACTTTTCGATCTTTGTTTGGAGGGCGGGCTGGTGAGCTGGTAGTTCTGTATTGTTCCGGTAGATGGAAGGACGTAAACTGCCTGTTCATAACTGGATGAGAGTGATTTGCAGTGCTTTGGGAATATTTTACCTCCAATTGTCGTTGCATTTGCCGATTATTTTAGTGTTGCTGGTCAGGATATCTCCGGTGATGATCTGGTTGACTGTAGAAATTATGTGATCGTTGACAGTCTTGTTGTTTGTGTAAAGATGTGTCTCAATAACGTGGCTGAAAATACGATGAACAAACTACATATCAGAAGAGAGAGAAACGACGACGTTTCGGTCCGTTCTGGACCATTATGAAGTCGAAACGTCGTCGTTTCTCTCTCTTCTGATGTGTGGTTTGGTTATCATTGTAGTTTGTGCAATGACAGGTACCTACAGAGAGATTTAAATTTTAAATTTTGCCCCGAGGGGCGAGTTTATTGGGCAGAGAGATGTTGTCGTCCTGAATGACATCTTTGAGGCTCACATTCCATAAGTGGGGACGTAAAGGTACGACACTCGTCTCTTTCAAGGCAAAAATAATTGGTTTGATAACAACTGAGTTAACTTTTTCTAGTCAATTGCATGTGTCAAACTGTTTGAAATTTGCGAATGAAGACAAAATGTTATTCAAAGCAATTGGTTTACAAAACGCTTTAATATTTAACAGAGAGAGAGAGAGAGAAGACTCGCAAATATTATTTAAGCAGTCTACGAGTGTCTGAGAATATTTTTGATAAGAAGAGAGGCTGGCGGCAAGATGGCCAACGCACTACGAGCGAGGCTTCTCGGGAAGAACTCTGCCTTTCTTGGAATATCCCATGTCTTCCCCTCCTCACGTCGCGTCATCTCCTCCTCACGTCCCGTCATCTTCTCCTCACGTTCTGTTCTCCCTGGAGCTTCTTCTGGCCCCTGGAGGTCCCGGGAAATGTCCTCCATAGCCGGAGTGGCGCCCTCGCTGGCCACGACAGACTCCCACTCTCTCCCTCGGCCACACTCTGAGATCCCGGGTCCCAGGTCATGGCCGCTGCTGGGGACCTTACCTGCCGCATACTCCGACCCAGGTAAGAATTCGAGTGACACTGTACTTGTCCAGCTATAATTACAGCACTTAGGAGGGTAGAAATAGCCTAAGCTACTCTATCCCTTTGAGATGTATTTCTTTCTTATCTCAATAAACATACTTGAACTTGTACAACACATAATAGCCCATAATGAAAACCATATGTATTTATTTACTTTGTTTTATACCGTACAGTTTGTAATTAATTTAAAATTTTATTGACTAGATTATGATGTTTCACGGATCCCACGTCTCTGGAGATCCTATTTCAAGAAATACGGACCAATTTTCAAGCTGAATCTTCTTGGGCAGGGAGACGTTATTTTCATCTCTGATCCCACTGACATTCAACATCTCTACAGAGAGATGGCTGACAATCCAACTAGGCCAATTTTAGATTCTCTTAGAAAAATTCGCATGAAGAACAAGGCTAAATTTTTTAAGACATCTGGAACAGGCGTCCTTACCGAGTAAGTATTTGTTTAACTTAATTCTGATTCATAAAAAATTGGCTCTGAAAAACAGACCGAGGGAAGCAGGCCATTTATTGAGTCTATTATCAGGACTAAGATCCAAGACCCCAATCCATGCACTCTCCATCTCCTATCTTACTTATTATAATTTTGCCTTGAAGGGGAACTGACTGAACAACTTGGCCTGGTCGGTAGAGCGACGGCCTCGTTTCTTGCAGGTCGACATTCTATCCCCGACAGTCATAGTGATTGGGCGCCCTTCCTTCCCTCTATTCTATCCTAAATCCTTCTCCTCACATCACTTCCAAGTGATTTTTTCTTGTTCTAGCTTACCTTGAAGTATAAATTTATCGGGGATCGACACTCGTCATGGGAATGAACCATCATCATATAGCATATTCGTACACTTAGCCCTCATTAGCGATTTTAAACAGCTTACCTATGGGGTATTTATTCCCTTTAGGCATTTTATTTCCGCTTTGAGATGGCGCATTCCACCTCCTTAAAACAGTTATGCGTCTTTCAGATCAAGAGACGTGATGTGCTGACTAATTCATGAATTTATGAGCATTATTTGTCATTGTAGTGCACCAACAATGATTGCAATTCACATGAAAAGTCTTACTACTAGGGTGATTTATCATGTTTTTAATCTCATTATGTATTGATATATTCGTTTTGACCTGTCTCCCTGTTTCATTTTTTAGATTTAAATTCACATATTTCTTCTCTTGAACAATATATTTATCCCTCTTATTTGTCCTTTTTTATATATTTGGATAACGTGAATTATTAACATACGTATATATAAGTTAATGTCAACGATATACGCCAGGCAGGGTGAGGACTGGTGGCGGGTGAGGAGGCTAGTGCAGGTGCACTCCATGAGGACCAAAAACGTGGTTCAGTACCTGCCACAGGTCGACCAGGTGGCCCAAGAGTTCGTCGCCAGGTACGTGATGACATAGATAGTCTACCTCACGGTGGTGGGTGAGGAACCAGGTACGTGATGACGTAGTCTACTTCATGGTGGCGGGTGAGGGGCCAGGTGTACTCTACGTTCGTTCTTGCTAGAACATCCTCAAGTGAGATGTGTAGCATGTATATTACGGGGAATATAATATACAGTATACTCAAGTAGAGGTCAGGTAGAGGTTATGTCAGTATAGCCGGTCAGTGCCGGCGAATGTGCGGGATTTCCTCTGCTGTGACGGCATATTTCACTGGTTAAGGGTCAAGGCCTCAGAGTTGTTAGTAAAGCAATGTTGTTGTTTTGTATGTGTATAGTAAGTCTTTTTTTTCCGTTGATGAGGATAGCTTCTAGAATTTATAATCTCCTGCAGAATCAAGCTGAGTCGTTTTCACCTTGATTCTTCTGAGGAGAATCTTAATCACAGAATCTTCTGCAATGTATAATTTAAGTTGCAGAATCAATTATTTATGTGTGGGCCCTCGAGCATTTTTTAAAGTGAGTGTCACACTGTGGTGTAGCATATGAATTTTATGGAGCTCCTGCAGGTAGGTTCTTCGTGAAAGGTTTCTAAGCTTTTCAACCACTGTGTTTACTTACCAACGTTCATAAGCGTTATAAGCAGCCAAAGGGTTAATATCCAGGCCTTTCTCAACAGGTCAGCCGGTCAACGGGACCACAAGAATGAGCTTCCTGGCGATTATGTCGAAGAGTTGTTTAAATGGGCTTTGGAATGTGAGTATCTTGAATGTCTTGTAAACATTATTATGTAAATAATCAAAATAATAATAATAAATAAAATAATAAGTAATAAACAAGAATAATAAAATATAATAATCACAGACATAAAAATTAAAAGAACAATAATAATAATAATAATAATATTGGAAATGTGGATAAGGAGCTGGACTATGAGGATTATGTATAGGCAAGACAACATCACCCTAATGGTATGTATGTGTGTGTGTGTGTTTATTACTGAATATGACAGAAAGGATATAAATTATTTCTTATGTTCTTCTTCAACTGGGAAGGAAGTGGAAAAATTGCCTCCACACAGTGCATTGTACAATTTTAACGAGAAAGAGAGAGAGAGAAATCACATATTACAGTTTACTAATTGCAGAATCTTTTTAACATGGCACATCAGCCTTGTGCCTTGTGGCCCTCAACAAGAGGATAGGGTGCTTAGAGAACAGTGAGGAGGGACAGAACATCATCCGGTCATCCATCAGCATGATGGAAGCCTCTGGGGACTGTGAGTTCGGCATCCACCTGTGGAAGTACTTCCCCACAGCGCCGCTGAGACGCATGTGGAAGGCCCACGACAACCTCCTAGAGTACGTTAATTCTCCCTTGTCTTGTATGCGTTGGAAACTTTTCCCCATCGTTTATGTGAATATTAATGTCGTAAAATGCTATTTTCTATATCGCCAGTGTGATCTTGGAGAAGGTTGGCCAGGCTAAGAAGGACCTCGAAGCCCGTGACCCCGAGGACTTGGGCGAGCTGAACATCTTGGAGTCTCTCCTCACCACTCCGGGTCTCTCGCTCGAGGACGTTATCACCTTCATGGTCGACCTCTTCTTCGCCGGGATTGACACGGTAAAACTTCCTCTCTATAATCGATATAATTATAAATTATGTGGAAATCAAGTTTAAAAACTTTAAAATCAATGAATTCTTAAATAGATATTTTACACACAATAAATGCCTTATATTCCATTGCCATAGATGATCAGTCGATAAATATAAATTATCTATATACTTACATAGACAGACATGCATAGAAATTCCTTAAAAGCATTATAGATGTACTAAATTGTATCTCAGTTGATCTGCAAATGATTTTCTGTTTTGAAAACGGATTGCTCATTCTTGATTTGTGACGTTTGCTTTTCAAATATTTAATTTTCCCTGCTATTCTTTAACTTATTGCACCACTTACACTCTTTGAACAAAGTTTTATTTACCTTTAAAGCTGGCATGAGACACAGTTATTGTCATATTGAACTAACTTTCGAATAAAGATCTTATTCTCGCTCTCGTCATAGCCAAGTTAAGTGGTGGTCAAGACCACTTATGTTAATCTTTCCACAGACATCGATGACGTCGGTGTTTACCATGTACTACTTGGCCCGGCACCCAGATAAGCAGGCCAGACTACAGCAGGAACTGGACCAGGTGCTGGGAGACGGGAGCCAGGCTCTCACTTCCCATCATATCGCCAAACTCACTTACACAAAAGCCTGTGTGAGGGAGGCACTAAGGTGAGGAAGGTGTCAGATGAGAGAGACATTATAATGAGAGAGTTTTTAGCAGAGTAAAGAGAAGAAACATGTTAATTAATTAAGAGTGATTGGAATAAACGGAACCTTTTGAAGCAAAGTTAATTATCTACATATTTTGGCTATATTTTCATCCTGAATTTGAATTTCAATTTGGACAAGTTTTAATTTAAGGTAAACATTACGATATCTAACATAAAAATTTGAAGACTGCACCTTGAAGTGGTTTATAGATATCGGTGTCAGATAAGATATAAATATTCAGATAACCTTGAAAACTTTTTGACTCGGTAAACAAAAATATAAACTAAAGCAATAGTAATTATTAATTGTAAATATTTCATACAAGCATAAGACATTAAAACATGAAAGAAATATAAAGGTAAAAAGAGGATGATTAATCTTAATAAAATCTATATCAAAGAGTTGACAATTTGTATCATTTTTTATTGCTTTAGGCTGCAGCCAGTAACGCCAATTGTGACCCGTCAAACCGACAAGCCCGTAACACTTCAGGGCTACAGAGTGAACGCTGGGGTGAGTATTGTATTTTATTTCACCTTCTGTAGCACACCCCACTTCCTCCACCCCACGCCTTCTTTTTGCACCCACCCACCTAATACACACACACACATGTATACTACCAGAAAGTTGGAAGACAGCCTATGAATCAAAATACAGAAAGAGAGAAGGCATATTATGTTTCTGACATCAGTCAGTTGTTTTGTGGGTATTTCAGTCCAATTTCTTGACTTTAGGGACTACTATTTTCTGTTTTCCTGATTTATGGTGCTCTCAGATCTAGTGATTTGTTAAAATAAAAACTGAAGATTTTTTCTGTTTTTGCTACGTTTTGTGCCTTAATCTGAACAATAACAATAATCCTTGGGACATACTAACAATATCATAAGCACCAATTTTATTCTCATCAAATCGTTCATCGAATATGTTCTTGTGCTTAAGCAATCTTCCCCTTTGGCAGACTCACATATACGTCAGCATTGAAGAGTCCAGCCTGAGAGAGGAATACTTCCCTCGGGCGACGGAGTTTATACCAGAGCGCTGGCTGAGGGAAAATCCAGATCGTCTCACTAACCAGTTTGCCTCCATCCCCTTCTCCGTGGGCACTCGCATGTGTGTGGGCCGGAGGCTGGCCGAACAGGAGGTCTACGTGTTACTCGCCAGGGTTAGTACCAGGGAGGTGAACCAAAACCTGTATAGGTCAGGGCCACCTAGCTACTGTTTCCTACACTACCTTGTTCGCTAGTGTCATAAGGAAAGATATTTTGGGGGGATGAGATCTGGTGCAGCTAGAATCTTAGTCATTGTGGTCTTAATAAACTATTTATATATTAATAAAACATGATATATGTATACTTCTACGTTAAACTGTCTTCTAAAATGTTATGTTCATCACATCTCGGCTGAGAATTAATTATAACTTTAGAGGTAATTAGAACCAGCAGTAAAGCACCAGTTCCAACATTTTCCATGTAAGATGATCGATGTGATCCAGTCTATTTAAACAAATATATATATCAAACAGTCAAGAACAATGAAAATAATCATACTCTATATATTCCATAATAAACATTCTTTTCAGATGTTTTCGAAGTATAACTTGGAGTACAAGTACGATGTGTGGGACCCAGTGTTCAGGGTGCTCTATAAGCCCGACAAGCCACAGACCTTTACCATGACCGAGCGATGAAGAGCTTTTATCCTCTCTCTTTTCAGATCCCCTCTCTAAATCATGTACTTTTGCTGAAATAGTTTCATAGTGTTTCCCACAAGAATGTATTCTATTACTCAAAAAAATAAAAAAAATTGTGGTATATCTATAACAAAAAAAAAATTATAGCCATATGATGGGACTAAAAATGCATCCCTGAGGAGTTCAGCGACGCAGATTCAATCCTGTTGTATGGCTTCTCATAACCATTCTACTCGTCACAACAAAAATGAGAATGATACATGTGAAGACTCCCAACCTACCCCTCTGAAAACAGAGAAATTAATGACACTTAGGTCCGTCCTTAACCGTTCAGGGAAGGGACGTCCTGAGTCGTCATTTACCCTATTTTCAGATGTTTGGCTTGGGTGTCTAATTTTCAACCACGTTATTGTGACTTCATGTCTGCATTAACTTTTAAATTTGTTGACAATTTATCGTATATTTTTATTACTCAATTTCTTTTCTGGTATGTGTTGGCTTAGTTCCTAGTTTGCACATTTTAGACTAAGTATCTATAGTATTAACTTTAATTCACAATGTAGTGATTATACACATGTGAATATAACTATGTGAGTAAGGATGTTGCAGGGACGACTGTAACAGGTAAATCATGGTACAGTAGATGCATGTGCAGGTTGATGACATTGGATGAGTAACAGTCAGCAACGATAACACAGGATGAGTAAGTTAGTGGTGATAACATAGGATAAGTAATAGTCAGTACAGTGATAACACAGGATGAATACAGCAATAAACAAGGATCGGTAACAGTCAGTAGTAATAACATAGCATGATCAGTAGTGATAACATTGCATGATTAAGTCAAAGGTGATAACATTACATAACTAAGTCAGTGGTGATAACATGGATGAGTATGAATTAGTAATGTTAAAACAGGACGAGTAAAATATAATAGTGATAACACTGGATGAGTAAGTCACTAGAGATCACATAGGATGAGTAACAGGTCATTATCCAGAATGGTAAAGATATACTCACTCTTTCCTCTCAGTGGAATCCACTAAGTCTTCTCTGAATACTCTTTATTTTCCTATTAGAGGCTGTCCCAACTATTGCACCATATACACTGATTTATTTGTTTAGAAATATTACACATGTAACATTTCATGTTAAACTTCTCTATGCGTTTAACGAATCAAAATAAAACATTAAAAAGTATTTTGTTTTATTAAACAAACATCTTGGTAAACAATGAAGATTGGGAGAGGATTAGTATGAGCGAGAAGAGTATTTTGACGGTATATAATTTCTTTATATACTGTAATGGGTTTAATACTCTGCAGTGCCGAGGTAAGAAGGCTCACTATATGGCTGGTGATTGTGTATGGCTCATGCAACTGGTTCACAGTAACGGCAATGCTGCCGAGGGTATGGTTCAAGCAGCTGGTTCACTACATCAGCAGTGCTGGAGATGGTATGGTTCTTGCAGCTGGCTCACTGTTCTGAGCAACAGTATTGCGGAGTGGTGACTAGGTATTTATTGCACAACAAGTTCAGTAACATTTGCATTTCATCGAAGTTAGTTTCCATAGATGAGTGATGTTGGTCCAGGCAGTACCACCAGTTACCTGAGAGAATATATCTGAAGTTTATTATTTATACCTCTCTTCGCTTACCTGTATCTCTTTAACTCTCCCCACCCCCCTCTACCCCTGCTCTATTCTCTCTCTTCCCATCTCCCCCAATCTATTCGCCTCTCCTCCATTTAATACCTTCTCCTTTCTATCCTTTTCTCCCTCTCCTTCCATCTCTCCAGATCCCTGCTTTCTCAATCCTCTCGCCTCTCCTCCCTGATCCCAGGTCTATTGTGTTGTCTAATATAATCTACCCCATAAATCAACTAGCCTTTTTTCCAACCAGTATGTACCCAGGTCTTTCTTATCCAATATATATCTAAATGAAGCCTAACAAAGAGCATGATAAAGTGGAATAATTGACGCCTCTTATCCTATCACTTCTAGAAATAAATATTGTGAAAACAAATATTGGAAACAGTATAATATGGGATTCGAATCTGCGACCTAAGTTGAAAACATATATATGTTCATTTATAAGACAGTTTTACATTGTGAAATGTTTTGCAGTTACACATTGTAAATATTTTAAGTTGGAGCTATAATTGTTCTCGAGGCATTCGTTGTCTGAAGCTCATTTTGTGTGAACAAATTCATTTTCGAATTTGGAACTAGTCAAAATTCGTTTTCTTATTGTTATCCACATATAGACCTCAAACTTACACTTATGAATCCTTAAACAATTGGATCTTGAATTTGATCTTTCTCGCTATGCGTCTCATTATTCCTCTTCATTTGTGTAATTTGTCATTTTTGGAGCCTTTTCGATATTATCCACAACAATTCCAATTACTTCCTCATCACAATGATGATTTTTTAAGGCTGAATATGCACATACGTGCAATGCTTAGGTTTAAAACATTCACTCAGTCTTTGCGAGAGCAGTGTGCCTTACCTTGGTAGTCTGGGATATTGTACATGTTTCTCATCGTCTCACACTCCCTTAGGTTAGCTAAATTGAAAGGCAGTGTCGTGTCCTAGTGCCACACTCCTGTAGATCTGCAACAAGGTAACATATAGTTATATACAACGATTAATTCAACCACTTCGACTGGTCAGTAGGGTAACATCCTTCCTTCTTGCAGATGCACAATGATATCACATTAACATTATGTTAATGTGATTTTCTAGTGATTGATAAATAGGGGAAATGGTCTCGGGTATGGGATGAACATAGACGGGTCAGGATAGACCAAAGTTAAATTATTTAATATATATAATTATTACAATTGGTCTTACAATTATATCCACCTAATTAAAATAACGAGTAAAATGTTTATTCCTTTTATTGTATAATATTTATGTACTATGTAATCTGTGTAATTAGTACTCTATAATGTCCTTTATTTTCAGCTTTTGTATAAGTTATCTTAATCTTTTTGGGAACAATTATAATTTTCAACTAGTTTTTGTTATCGGATTTTGATACATATCACATCTTACATCGCTTAAGAAAACCGTAAGTTAAATTTTGTTTTGCTCTTTGATTCTTCATAAGTGTTATTTACTAGTTTTTGTTATCGGATTTTGATACATATCACATCTTACATCGCTTAAGAAAACCGTAAGTTAAATTTTGTTTTGCTCTTTGATTCTTCATAAGTGTTATTTTGTTTAAGTAATGAGGTTTATATTCCAAACTCATCATAAGTTTTTGTTTTGCTATTTAGTTTTTCTATATGACATTTCAGTATTTTAGATTTGATGATGATTCCCATCTATCCATCAAACTATCTATGCATCTACATATTGTACGTCTGTCTCTCTCTTTCTCTTATCAAATATGTAATTGTCTAATATGTGGGCGGTCACGAGAATGAGCTTAGTGGTATGAATTACTGAAAAAAGAATAGTTACCCCTTTGATAAAGGACTGTGGCTTGGGACATTTTTGAGGCAGTTGAAGAATCGTCATCTTTATGCGAGTACGGGCAAATTATCGAAAGCAGAAAATTTATATTAATTTTCTAGAAATCGGTGAATAATGGTGCATATTACTGTACAAAATTATTTTTTAAAAGTTTGTTTGAAATGTTTAGCAATGAGATGGCGGGCAGTGCCAAAAATCGTGTGGGGTTCTGATTGTCGTCCTGGTACGCTGTTCCCTTTGAAATTCTGCGGACTTCGACCACTTTATGTTCATCCCATACCCCAGACCAATTTCCTCTGCCAGTTTGGATGAGGCTAGCCCCCAACCGTGTGGGCTCCAACTTTGAACAGACATACTCTCTTATCGTATAAATATGTTCAATTTAATAACAATCATCATATATTGAATTTTGAATGTCCTCT
This sequence comes from Procambarus clarkii, assembly GCF_040958095.1. Taxonomy (NCBI): domain Eukaryota; kingdom Metazoa; phylum Arthropoda; class Malacostraca; order Decapoda; family Cambaridae; genus Procambarus; species Procambarus clarkii. The sequence goes on along the minus strand of NC_091221.1, from coordinate 7,328,430 downwards.
TCATTGCGATTAGAAGATAAATCTTAGCAACGTTTCATAACGAATGAATATCTTATCTAAAATTAAAATGTAAACACATTGGAAGAAATCATCATACAAGTAGATGAAGATACGGCATTCATAGCAGGAAGATAATTATGAACAGAAGGTGCTGAGTCAGTATGAAATAGTATTTGAAAGAGTTATGAGGACATTAATCTGGTATTTGAGGAAAATGTGGAGAATCAGTACCCCACCACTAAAACCGTTGGGGGATCGAACACCGCTCCTGTAGGATGCGAGGCAGATGCTCAACCGACTAAATTATGCTACAATTTTATAGACCATACAGGAATAGAGGTATGCGATGATGCCTCACCTGAATATTGACCAAAGCCAAGTGTCGATTAGGGGGATGCCATAGGTGAAATATGAACGCTCAATCTTGTACGCCAAAAATCCTACCCAGTTTTGGGGATCGGTCAAAGAATTTTCGAAATTGAACCACCGAAGTCTGAAATGGTATTATATTATAGGGTGAAATTTTCGGTTGAACAAAAGAATATAATGCATTACAGACATTTACACTTATTTTCAGCTGAATGCGTATCTTTGATCTAAAATCTGCGCATTTTATTGCAACTAACCATTACACATTCAATCTATCAATGCAAATAAACATACTTCAATCTTTTGATAAAAATATATTAAAAAATTGTGACACATAGAGTTCTGCTGAAGTGTAATAATTCTCTACCTACAACGTTACCTGCTCTGAGCCCAAAGTAGAACTCTGGTCCTTTTGACTAACTGAGTAACAGGTTCTATTAGTGGTCGCGTCCAGAAGTCCAATTCGGTGTATGGAACCAATTCTGAATATTCTCGCGCCCTTAAAAACCACTTGCCAAAACCTGTATAAATAATCACAAAAGGAGATTTTGTTATTATTATTTTCTACCACATTGTAGAATGTATGGCCACGGACGTCGTAGCATATATACACTTTCTTCAAAAACCCCATGGACAGGGTTAGAGATCTGTTAGATATAAAGTTCAGGGATTTATGGAACAATTATCCACAGAAAGTGAATTTGTCTTTTACAATGGTAAATCTAACCCCCCTCCCCCCCCCATACATACTGTGGTACAAAGTTAACTTAATGACAATGTTAAAATAGACAATATTTTTATAGGTTACTATGAAATGCATAGGCACATAAAATCATTATTCATTCTATTGCTAACTTTTCCTACTCTTGTCTGTACTCACCCAGTATGATAAGGTCAGGAATAACATCCTCCCGGGCCCACTCCTGAAGCTTGGTGACTCTGGGAGCCTCTCTTTCAACAGCGAGCCCCGACCGACTTCCACACGTCGCCCATATCAAGGTAATTCTCACCTCATGTGAGCTCCTTGGTTGTTGTGCTTTATTGGAAGCCTGCTGCTCTGTCTCCTCCGGCGTTTTGTTGCATTCCTTCGATTCCATCTCATCCTTTTTGTATTTCCTCTTCTTAGTCTTATAATTATTACATTTCTTAGAACGAGTATTTTTCTCACGGCTGTTAACTTCTTTACTACCGGTAAATTCGTTATTGTCATAATTTTCTCTATTGTCAACAACTTTGTCATAACCTTCTTTGCTACGCTCATTAGTTTCATTCTTATTATTGTTGCTGTATCGGAAGTTTGGTGGATATTGATGAGAATAATCTTGAGAGTTCTCAGTGGACAGTCGACGACCAAACACTTCTAAAGTGTTAGGTCGGAGCTCTATCACATTATTAACATAGAGAAAAAACTTATCACGCGAGACCTGAAAAACAAATATCCTGTTAATATGGTGTTATTATATATATATATATATATATATATATATATATATATATATATATATATATATATATATATATATATATATATATATGTATATATATATATAATGTAACTCCATAACCTTGTATAATAAAGTGTATAACAACAATATTAATAATAAAGGGGAGGTAGAAGCAAATACTCATACGTATTTAGAGTCAAACGGCAAGTTTATCTCTGATAACTCCTTATTCCCTTCTCCGTGGCTACGTGTTCCCTCAATTGCAACATTGATTGATGAAGCTGAAGCTACCCCCCCCCCCAAGAAGTGACACGGGCATGAATAGCCCGTAAAAGTACACCAGAGGTGGTACCTTACCTTGAGGTGTTTTCGGGGCTTAGCGTCCCCGCGGCCCGGTCGTCGACCAGGCCTTCTGGTTGCTGGACTGGTCAACCAGGTTGTTGGACGCGGCTGCTCGCAGCCTGACGTATGAGTCACAGCCTGGTTAATCAGGTGTCCTTTGGAGTTGCTTGTCAAATTCTCTCTTGAACACTGTGAGGGGTCAGCCAGTTATGCCCCTTATGTGTAGTGGAAGCGTGTTGAACAGTCTCGGGCCTCTGATGTTGATAGAGTTCTCTCTCAGAGTACCTGTTGCACTTCTGCTCTTCAACGGGGGTATTCTGCACATCCTGCCATGCCTCCTGGTCTCATGTGTTATTTTTGTGTGCACTTTTGGGACCAGCCCCTCTACTATTTATCCTTTAAATATACGCTAGAGGGGGTACCCGGGTCTGTCTTTCTGGCTTCCATCTATCCATCTATTTGTCTATTTATCTATATCCAAATAGCTATACATCCATCTATCCATTCACTTAACTTGTCTTTATCCATCTATCCATCCATATATCTATCCCACTATCCATCCACCTACTCATATTTTTATCCATATGTATGTCCATCTATTATATATATATTTATAAATCAATCTATACATCACTCCACCCATCTATCCTATTTCTCCGTCTATCTATCCATCCATCGACAGATTGACAGACATTTTCTCTTATGGTAAAGATATGTGTGCCAGTGAATTACTTTTGGTCAGGTTTTGGATTGAATGTCAATCAACCTCTGGAGAGTTACTAAGTCAACCACAAGTGCTTACTGACCAAGCTGTATCAAAATGTTAGATCTGAACACGGTCCAAATATATATAATTTTTGTTTTCCTAGATTTTTTACTTATTTGTATATAAGTTCTGATACTAAATTATTAGAAATATTTACAAAATCGAATCTAAATTATTAGTTTTGTTTTTATCATGAAAATACATCAAATTATCACTAATGATAAGTCTTATCATTATCACTAATGACTTATCATTAGTGATAATTTGATGTATTTTCATATTTAAAGTATTATAGAAACATTTTTGTAAACCTCAAAGATCTAACTGGGGAAGAACTTTGATGCATCACCTGTCCACTATTGATGAAATATGAATACTCAAGTCCCCCCGGCAAGAGTTCGAGTAGACTCTTCATTTTGTGTCTCATGTTGGAGTCACCATAGAAAGCGATCCAGGTGCCGGCTGCAGCACTGACTGCCCTAGTCGCAATGCACTGGTCGACGTCGCTCTCATCATACAGCCGGATCTGGCGGATTAGATGTTAGTTAAAAGCAAAATATAACATGATTAATTTATTGAGTTATTGTATGTGGTCGTACCCAACCCTTCCTTTAAGCCTTGCTCGTTCATGGAGTGGTCGTACCCAACCCTTCCTTAAGCCTCGCTCTTTCATGTAGTGACCTTCCCAAACACCTCTTATAGTCAAACTTGGATAACCTTGCATGGAATGTAAGGGACGGAGCCGTTCATCAGATGAAGTCGAGTGTCTTGGCGGGCAGAAGATGCCTCACTACCGCTATCGTTAGTTAGGTTCCTGTCTGAAGGCAACAGGGAGCCTAACTTGTGGCTCAGCTCCTTGTAAGGTGAATCTGCAACAAAGAAACTCAGCTTTACCAAATACAGCTGTCATTGCTACATATTATTAGTGTCAAGTTTTCCGCTTGCGTTATTAAAGATAATTTTGAGTTTAGCGCTGAAATTAAGAATAAATTATTCTTGCTGATTGGTCAGTAGGCTATTATGGTGGCCTTAATAACCCTTGAGAGGTTGATAGGTCTTAAGCACAACACCACACTAGTGTCATGTGGATTTACAAGGTAAGGTTAAAGCATTTATCAGGAGGAAACGCAGAGCACACTTATGTAGCATATGGAACATGAAGAGTGAAGAACAGTTAGATCATCGGGAATTAAACTCCAACCTGCAAGAAGTGAAGGTTTTCGCTACACCGATCTATCAAATTAAAAAAATATAAGGTATATGCAATAGCAAGTTAATATGCCCAAAATATTTGTTTAAATATAAGCATTCCGCTTGTGGCAATAATCTATAAGATAGAACATCTGCTTGCCTTTCTGTTCAAAGTTGGAGACCAGACGCTTGGGTTAGAAACCCCCAAAGTTGTAAGGGGGAATGGTCTGGGGAACGGGATGGACATAGGGTGGGCCTGGGACTCCATAATTCATGAGTGGACAGCGTGCCAGGGTCACATTCTGACACCCACGATGATTTTGGCCGGCTACACCTATCAAAATATTTTGAAAGCTAACATTCCGAAACAATTTATTTTTATTATAGAGAGAGAGAAAATAAAAGAGATGGATAATACAGACCTGATAAGCTCTTAATAATGAAGAAATAACAAGACAAGGGTAAACTTCTGCACCAGACGAGAGTTTGTTAGTAAACCTCATTATAGTTAATGGAAGGAACGAACTGAGGGTGACGGGATACTAACCCGAGGTCCATATGATGTCTTGACCACCTTTATTGACGGAGAACATTGCTTGACACACCTGAGGAGGCTTCTGTAGGTAGGCTTCGGGGGCATGGCTTGGCAGTGTTGCGTGGTGAATGGTGAGGTTTAGCTCCTCGGAACCCAGCTGATGGTGAGTGAAAATGATCACCATTATCACCAAGCAACAAAGTACACCAACACTCCATTTGTTTTCGTTCACTGTTAAAGTTGTTCTCATTTTGCTGTTTTATGTTTTAATAAACATAATATTTAATGTTTTTGAATGCATAACTTCCGCGAGAACTGCATAAGCTTAATAAAAACTGCATTCAAGCGTCTGGAATGAATGACGAGTGAAGATTACATTCCAATTACAATATGACACGACTCCAATTACTCAACACAATGAGTAAATAGATACCCCACACGCTAATCCAGACGCCATGGATTACTTATTTCTCTACAGGATATGCAATGTTACACGTTGAATATTCGACTGTTTAATGAGCAGCGGGTGTGGGTTGGATCCGCGTGAGCTGGACCGGGAAAGTAAGTCTTGAAATACAGCACCTTTACCTGCCACGCAGGCGAAAACATCCAGGAAAAGTAAGTAAAAAACTGGAGGTCTAAAACTATTACTGTTTTTTTATTATTTATCATATTTCTCTGATAATCATAAATAGTTTATGATAGTTTTTCTCTCATAAACAAGTACCCGCAGTAGCCAAGGGTATCTGAATTACCACGAATTTGTATTGAATTTCTACCTAAAGAAATTATCTCTTTAGATAGGGAGAGAGTGTACCTCTCATACATCTCTCATGTATGAGAGGTACATCTACATTCCCAATGTAGATGTGCAAGTGGTCCTAGATCATGTTTATGCTATCTTTATGCCTAGCATTATTAGTATTCTCTCTCTCTCTCTCTCTCTCTCTCTCTCTCTCTCTCTCTCTCTCTCTCTCTCTCTCTCTCTCTCTCTCTCTCTCTCTCTCTCTCTTTCTCCCTTAAATAATAAAAATGTCTAGCATTGCATGTGGGTGGTAGACCTGTGGGAGGAGTTTAGCAGTGTGAAATATAATAAATATTGAAGCTATCCATTCGTTTTAGGAGAGGGGCGGGGCTTGAGAAAGCTTCTGAGGCTGTGGAAATACAATTAATTTTATATTATTATGGCCAAAGTAAGAGAGGAGAATATGTAAATATTTTCGAGATCAGTGAATAATGATGTATATTTCAAAAAGAAAATTATTTGGGGGAACTTCAGTTTTCAAAATATTTTGATAGGTGTAGCCGAAGTTCAGTGCCAAAAATCGTCATGGGTGCCAGAATATGACTCTGGCATGCTGTTCCCTCTTGAAATCTGACGTCCCTGATAGACTTATGTCCGTCCCGTATCCCAGACCATTCCCCCTGCAAACTTGGGTTAGGCTACCCACAAGCGTCTGACCTCCAACCTCTAACCGACAGACAGACACATTCTCTCTTATAGTATAGGTGGCAGACGAGATCATATTGGTCTGTGGTCGATAAAAAAATAGAGCACCAGCAATATTAAGAGCCAAGTGGTCGAAGATTGTTCCCAGCGTGGAATTAGAAGCAGTTAATATGAAATCCCTGGTATGAGGAGCTTACACAACAAGGAAATGTGCTTCATCTTTCCTTCAAATTGTGTTCAGCATTGGTAAAGTAATATTTATCACTATGGGTCTATCCCATTGGTTTTTTTTTTACATTATTTTGGAAATTGGTCGAGGTGAAGTGCCTGAATGAATATCCCACTAACTGACTCAGTTAGTGAACTTGGGATCATTAATTGAAATGAAATATCTTAAGTGCTCTCATAGGATCTCTCACTAATTCACTTGGAACACAAACAAGGATAAAAATGCAACCAATGCTATCTGCATTGCCTTGGCGACACCTATACCATCAAGTCTAAATGTAACTTTTACAGAGAATGAGTAAACACTCATGGATATAGCTTTCAGAAGTTTGTTATACACTCTTAATTTTAGACGGTCAAATGAGGGTGTGCACCTCAAGAAACAGGTAATCCTGGGTAAAAACCTGGCACTTTCTGCAAAGGATCAAAACTGCTAATTCTTTCTTATGTCCTTCTCAGGTTGTTCAGTTTTTCTTCGAGGATTATAGTATTGTATTCGGACTCAGAGTGTCCTTAGAACTTTGTCAGTTGGGGAATATACCTGAGGACCAGCCCACATACTGAGCTGGTCCCCACATACTGAGCTGGTCCCCCACATACTAATCAGGTCCCCACATACTAATCAGGTCCCCACATACTAATCTGGTCCCCACATACTGTTCTGGTACCCACATACTGAGCTGGTCAACAATGTTGTTATAATATTCGGAAAGGATTTTCCTGGTCACTGGCCGGATGAGACAAAAATAGCAACAGCCTTTGAGGATGTAGAGAGAGAGAGAGAGAGAGAGAGAATCACGGTAAGGAAAAGACAATATAACTCCAGTCGGTGACATAATTATTGCAAGTGCAGTTCCTCGTTAGTGCTGTGTAGATGAAGTCTCTTCATCTATTTTATCCAGTAACGTGAAGATATGATTGCATCACACTTGTAAGTGAATTGAAAGACTTTCGTAGTTCTTCATGAAGCGTGTTGATGACGGAAGCTTGCATCCTACCTCGGTAATGCTGAATTTCTGCTGAGTCCGCAGTCAGAATATGAAGCTTGGCGAGAGGAGAGGGACTCAGAGTATGTCAAGAGAGATAATTAACTATAGGATGAGTAGGACATTTCTGATGTGTGTGATGGTAGTTATGACGATGACTGTGGTTGTGTACCTGCAGACGAGTCGCCACGTACCAACACATACAGCCGCTGTGGCCACGTACAAGCGGCCAGGCTACGGGAGTGTCACGTACAGCCCCAGGAACTCTCGTCAAGAGTGTAGGGCAATGTTTACTGTTGATAAACAGGAAACTGTGTGGACCTCAGGTAAGCCACTCTATAGTTTCTGAAATATTCTCTCAATCTCTCTCTCTCTCTCACTACTTCTCTGTCAGATTCCAGAGGGATTTCATCTCCCACATATCAAGCATCCGGCCTCCTATTTCCCGTGCACAGTTTCATTACTTTGCACTTGCTACAGCTGGACTCTTGCAGCCACTTGATGGGACCAGTCCTTCATTTGTGCAGGCCCTCCTGCGGTCTCGTACGGTCCTACATTGTATTTATTCTCATAATCTGTTCATTATCGGTGCATATTGAAAGGAAGGGATGTTTTGGTATCTGTGTATATAATTGTACATTTATTTACTATATGCAGCTACAGAATCGAGTTGTTAGCTCTTGAGCTCCAACCTTGTGTAGCCTTCGGTTGATTTATGTTCTTACTCCTGACCTATTTACGTTTTCTTCCGATACACCCTACGAGGAATGACTCATAAATGAATATATTCCTTCTTCAGATACACCCTATGAGGCTTTACGTCGCCAACTCGCCCCATTGGTGGATTTCAATAGTAGCCCCAAAGGTTCCAATGTGAGCTCCACGACTGCTGTCTACGAGGGACTTCGTTTAAAACTGATGAATGGTTCTATCCCTTATGTTCCATGTCAGGTGCGTCTCTGCTACATATACGTTCTTAGAATACCTGTTCTCATTATTGACGTGGTTTACATTTGTAAGGACTTCTACTCATTCATCAAAGTAAACCGCGGAAAATAAGAATATTTTCCGCAGTTTACCTTGATAATGGTATATATATATATAATTTTGTCGCCATTGTCTCAGAGACACTTGGTGCCTGTGGTAAAAGTGCTGCTAGTTTCTTTAAGGAGCTGGGTTCTAAGCTAATTGAAACAACTAGAGACCCTAGAGCCGCCAGTTTCCTCTTTCAGCGCCTTAGTGTGGCGATGCAGAGAGGAAATGCACACTGCATCTATGGTTCCTGCCCGTCATCTGAGGAGCTGGAGGAACTCTACAACCTGTAACAAGTAGCCTTGTATCTTGCATCTAACCAATGTAGTAGCCCTGTTGTAAGGGGGCTGGTGGAAGACAATATATGAGTGTACGCGGATGCCTAACAAGGTTCCCCCGGATACTGCATGTCGTCTTCGAAGTCGAGGGTCCCTACAAACGCAACCCTATTTATATATATAATCTTTTTCTCCTGACACCAGATCCGGATGTATGAAGCGAGGGATGTAGAGGAATGTATGACAGCCAGGCGAGCGAGAGGCTTCGGTACATGGATAGCTTTCTACGGTGACTCGACTATGAGGCAAAAAATGCATGTACTCCTTAACTTCTTGCCCCCTGGACTCATCTACTCGTATTTCCTCAATGGGATACAGGTAAACTATCCATTGTCGTCTCGTTGTTGTGATTATTAATTCGAGGACATGTCCATGCTTGCATCTGTCTGTCTGTGTCTCGCTGTTCGAGATTGGAGACCAGATGCTTAGTGCACCCTGATTTCTGCTGTCTATGTGCACAATATATATATATATATATATATATATATATATATATATATATATATATATATATATATATATATATATATATATATATATATATATATATATATATATACACCTCTGCGATATATGCTCTATATATTATACCCCTACATAAAAGCATATAAAAAAGCATATATTATGCTTTTTCCAGGTTACTCTTGAGGAGTTTATCACCATTGTGGCGCATCAGCTTGAATTACGCCCAACCATCTTTGAGATACTTGGCCATCGAGCGAAAGACTTCCCTACATCACAAAAGTTCCAGCCGACCCTGGACTCCTTACAAGGCAACGACGTCAGTAATGTTACTAACCATTATAATGGATTTACCATCCATATCGGAAACAACTTCGAAACTAACATTAAAATCGACGCTGAGAGACTCTCTGCACTATTTTTAACATCAAACAACGAGCCCACAGAGAAGCAGGATCATGGGGCTTACGAAGTACGCGTTACCTTGGTTTGGGCGACGTGTGGAAGTCGTTCGGGTGAGGGCCGAGACAGAGACGCTCCTAAAGTCACCAAGTTACAGGAATGGGCCCGAGCCGATGTTATACCTGATATTATTATATTAGGTGAGTGTAACCAGTATAGTTGAGGATCATATATCAACTTATTTCTTATTTTACTTCCTTAACTCTGCTCGCCATTCAGTTCCCTCTGGTTGGGTATAAACTGTTATTGGCCCTCATGTTGACAATTGGTCTTCAACAAGGTCCGTATTTCTAATCCTCTTATGTCATCGAAACTAAAAAAAAATCCAAATTTTAATGCAGTCTTCATGATTAGCGTCATTATTATTATTATTATTATTATTATTATTATTATTATTATTATTATTATTATTATCATCTAATATTGATCATAATTTAAAGAAAAGAGTTCCTTAAATCCTTTATTATTTTGTTGTGGACATCTATATCACTCATCCTGTCCAAGAATTTCCCAAAATACTCGTTTTAACCATCTTTTTTGTCCAGCTGTGGCACGTTTGATTACATTATTTTGAAGGATCCCCTTCCCTCTTTCCCTTTCCCCCCTTCCCCTTTCCCCCTTCCCCCTTCCCTATTTTTTCCTTTTACGCTCTTTTTCGGTATACCGAAATTCCTAAACGAACATAAATTTTCAATAGAATACCCAGGTTAGTGTGAGATCGCAGGCCTTTCCTAGAGGAAGGGGGCAGCTCTCCAACTCTGCCACTACGCCCTGGAGACAATTGCCATGCTCTGTGTGTAACTCTGTGTACCTAGCGAACGATGAGGCACATTAACGTGGCTGAAGATATGATAACCAAACCAACACATCAGAAAATGGAGAAACGACGACGTTTCAGTCCGTCCTGGACCATTATCATGTGTGTTGCCGTTTCTCTATCTTCTGATATGTGGTTTTGGTCATATGTGTACCTACTCTCTTCTTCAGGCTTCGGGAAGTGGTTTCTGCATTTGCGATACTCCAGTGGCGAACTGGATCCATTCACCGAGCTGGACTTTTGGACGAGGCCTCTGGTGGAGCCCTTGACCCTCCTCGCTAATAGAACGCGGGTTCTTCTTTTGGCTCAAAGCAGGTGAGTCGAAGTAGGTGGCGCCAAGGCTGAACCAACCTTTTTCGTGTGTGTTAAAACTCTTAATATTATTATGTTTAGATTAGAGTATACTTGGTCAGGTTGAGTAAGGTTAGATACGCTTCAATAATAATAAAAAAATACGGTTGTTGAGCACTCTTAAGCTTCACAGTAATTCAAACTAAGCTGGAGATTAGATCACTTTTTGCAGCAGATGAAAAAAGATAAGGCAGTGTTGGGTAGTGTACTCCAGCTTTGTCAACCCCAAACAGTGTACCACAGGGTAGTGTAACCCACGGTACAGTACCTCAGGGGAGCGAATCGAATGGTACTGGTACACTACCCCAAAGGTAATGACACAACAGGTGATGCAGGTAACACTTACCTCACTGTTACAGATCGCGGAGCTATAACTTTGTAAACAATTATGTAAGCGGAGAAGACAAGCAAAAAGTGTGGGATACAAAGCTGGAAACGACAATCTACTCGGACAGCCTCCCGCTGATAGACACCTGGTTTGGGGTCTTACTCAGGTAAGACATTGATTCATTGATGAAGATTTAAGCCATCCAAGAGGTGGCACGGGCATGAATAGCCCGGACAGGTAAGACAATTCGCAGCATCTTTCCTGTAGCAGTGCCTGATGGCCCCAACTCCCTGATGCCCATTAACTGGAGGAAGCTTCATAACATGCGCTTAGAGGACAGGTTGCTCCGTTTGAAACAGCGTATAAACTTAGCCCCTTAACTAAAGACTCCCTCTATTTCCCTCCCTACGGCTTAAATTAGTATCTGATATACTTATGTCCTTTGCTAAATTGTCCCAAGTTAAAACAAATCAATTTGTAACTTCGTGTTCTCCTCTTTTCAAGCCTTTGGGTATTTCTCTTATTTCCGATAGCAGTCAGTAGTTACCGACAATTAGGTTGAACAGAGCTGACAACGCTGACGAAGACATCCAATATCAAATTTATTGAAGATGACATTTCAAATGTTTGATGACATTTCTTTATGACTGAAGATAATCCTTTTTTATGATATTATTGTGTAAAATCAATAGTTATTCACATGCCCATACATTATCGTAAGTATAAGAGACTCAGAAGTTGAATTATATTTCTAATGATATTCGCGGAAGAGCTGGCAGTGAAGTTGCATCCTGAGAGTGCAACATGAAGTGAACAGGCACTGCTTGCAGACAGTGAAGTCACAGGGAGATTAGGTGCTAAGCATCGTTCAGTGCACCTCTTGACCAATATAACTCTTATAATCATTAAATCAATCTTTTACAATCGACTTGAGAATGGTCCAGGACGGACCTAAACGTCGTCGTCCCTTCATTTTCTAGTGTGTGGATTGGTCAACAATCATTAAACTTTACCCCAACAGGAAAATGTCAAGGAATAAAGAAGTCGAATAGGAACATAGAAAAAAACAGATATAAAGAAAGTATATAAATTAATGATTGTCTCAAAAATGATGACTTAATTCCCAGTAGGTATTTAGTGGTGGCAATACTTATCATTTTTGTAATAAACTATTGAAAGGAGATTTCTTCCTCAGGCAAACGGGAGTGTGGCTGTGGGACTCGACCTTACCCTTCAACCTGGCCAACATCTTGGAGTGCAGTACACTCAAGGAGAACAACTTCTTCGATAATTCTTTCTACACAGGTGAATGTACATCACTGCTACAGGTACAGTCTCAATCATCTCAGAGGACAGGTAGTGGATCTTTATCTAGAAAGAATGCCGTGTTTATGGGAGATCGCCATAAGGTACACAAAGAAACGATGTTGACCAGACCACACACTAGAAGGTGAAGGGACGACGACGTTTCGGTCCGTCCTGGACCATTCTCAAGTCGATTGAGAAACGTCGTCGTCCCTTCACCTTCTAGTGTGTGGTCTGGTCAACATACTTTAGCCACGTTATTGTGACTCATCGCCTGCAAAGAAAGGATGTTTCATTGTTTCAATGATGTACACAATGTTTCTAAATTGTGATTTAATAGTTGCAAACGCCTTTCCTTGCAGGTCGCTGGTGGATGTGTACGGACGCCAACCACGCCTCCTTTGAGACCAACGCTAATGAGCTGCAGATGATGTTTAACTATATGTGTAACAACTACCTGAAGACATCTCAGCAGTATTGCTGCTCGGGCAACCCGTCCTTAGGCCAGGCTCGTTAAAGCATCGGCCGCCCCCGTCCCTCCCGAGACGATCTGATCAACTTTAATATACTGTGTATTAAAAATAGGTTTGTTCTCATGTGTAAATTGATGTAATTATTCATTAAAATTCTGTGCATAGTTAGGTGTAGGTTAGGTAAGGTGTTTAGGTTTTGTTGGCGATTATTTGTACTTGAATTACGTGGGTGTGTTATTTCAACCCGTACTCAGACCAAGGGAGAGATTCAGGAAGCAGTTACGCAAGCACTTACGAACCTGTCCATCTTTTCTCAATCTTTGGCGGCTTTGTTTACAATTATTAAACAGTTAATGAGCTCCGAAGCACCAGGAGGCTATTTATAACAATAACAACAGTTGACTGGGAAGTTTTCATGTTTGTAAACTGTTTAATAAATGTAACCAAAGCCGTCAAAGATTGAGGAAAGATGTACACGTTAGTAAATACTTGCGTAACTGCTTCGTGAATCTGGCCCCAAGTCCATTCCATCCAGTGGTCGACCCCCAAAGACTCATTCATCCATTTTAACATGCTGTACATTCAGAACAGAAGTTCTCTCATATATAAATTAATATTATTATATATTAGCATCCTGTGCATATTTAAGCATTGGTTAGGTTAGGTGTTTAGGTTCTCTTGGCGATTATTTGTATTTGTAGTACGTGGGTGAAGCATTTATAGCGTTGTGATTCGAACAAAATTCGTCAGTGAAGCACTTGTTCCGGAAGTGTTCGAACGTCATCAGTTGTGAGTCGTGTGTAAACCGATTTTTATTCGTAAACAGGGGGTTTTGCGGGTGCATGGAATAGACTTTGGGTCTATTCCATGATTCAGAAACAGAAAGTGACTGAAACATAATCGCGAAAAACTTGAAACGTCGTCAATATTCAGTCATGTGCAATAGTTGTTGATTTAGAAGTAATGATGACCGGAACATCATTGCAAAAGCTCAACCTTATCAACAAAGGCCAAATGTTCGTTAATCCAGCCGCCAAAACCTGTTTACAAATGAAAAAACACTTCACACGCGACTCACAACTGATGACGTTCAAACTTTTCTCGAACAGATTCTCGTTCACGTCGTCTGTTCGAATCGTTCTTCTGTAAGTGCTTCACCCACTCACTACAAACACAAATAATTGCCAACAGAACCATAACACAAAACCAAATACACCAAATTCTAATACATAAATTATCATTAATTTATATTTGAGAAAATACCAATTTTGAAGACGCGGTTAAAATTGATGAGTACACGTCTTTGGCGTCAGGGGTAGCCTAGCCTGAGGGCGGTTTGTTTACAAAGAGTGTTACATTCATAAACAAGTGGTCGGTTGCGGCTAGAATAATGAGCACTTGGCTAGTGTCTGTGTTGACGGGCGGGTTTACAAGTGCCTATTCTCAACCCTGTACGAAGGTTTGAATATTTACAAGGGTCTAAATATTTAGTGTTTTTTCAAAACTAATTAGAGATGGGGTTCTTTGAGTCTGCGTCGATGACTATACGACTTAAGGAGGTAGGCTAACACACACACACACACACATACACACACACACACACACACACACACACACACACACACACACACACACACACACACACACACACACACACACACACACACACACACACACACACACATACACATACACACATACACTGGGGTCTGGTTGGTGAGTGGATAGCGCGCGGGACTCGTAATCTCGGGGACCCGGCTTCGATTCCCGGTGCCGGTAGAGACAAATGGGCAGAGTTTCTTTCACCCTGATGCCCCTGTTACCTAGCAGTAAATAGGTACCTGGGAGTTAGACAGCTGTTACGGGCTGCTTCCTGGGGGTGTGTATGAAAAAAATGATCGCTGATTGACAGTTGGGAGGCGGGCCGAAAGAGCAGAGCTCAACCCCCGCAAGCAGAACTAAGAGAGAACTCTCTCTCTCTCTCTCTCTCTCTCTCTCTCTCTCTCTCTCTCTCTCTCTCTCTCAGACACTGGAAGAGGCTAGGACATAAGGGAATTAATCATAAATTACAAAATATCTCAACGTGTTGCCCTTTTGGAAGAGTAAAGTTTATTTTAAATATATAGAATTAACTTCACTCCGAGCAGGACTGGAATGATTGGTCATGTTTCCTTTCACCTGATGCCTCTATTCATCTAGTAGTAAAATAAGTAGCCAGGTGATAGGCACCAGTGTTACGGGCTCACCATAACCCGTGCTACATAGAAATTTTAGTTCTTAGTTGCTAAATCTAAAACAACATAGGCAACTGTTGTGGGTTAAGGATGTACAGGTTTCGTTAGTTTGTTGCGTAAATGGTTGACGAATCATGGCGAGTTAAAAAAAAAAGTGGGCGTGGTTCACCCACTCTCTATAATTGAAGAGTTAGTCGTAAACCTTTGAGCGGTTCAGCTCACTTTAATTACTTCACCTTCTTGGATAAAAAAAAATAAAAACGAATTGAAACTAATCAGTCACAAGTTATGACCCTCCGTCGATCTGCGTTTCGATTTTTTTTTTTTTTTGGAGGGGGGGGGGGGAGGGGGGCAGGGAAATTCCTGCGCGGGCCCTAAGCCTCTGGCTGGCCCACTAAAAACGGTTTTGTGTTGACTCTAGATATGAGTCATTTCACGAAAACGCTTACTCGGCCTCTCTAGCACACACAGCACCGTTCCTGTGCCAGGTAAGTCCACTACGGGCTCACCATAGCCCGTGCTACTTGGAACGTGTTCCGAGTAGCTGAATCTATAACAACAATCATCACATTACGGGCTATTCATACCCGTGCCACCTTTTGGGTGGCTTAATCTTTATCAATCACTCAATCGGCCTCTCTAGTGTATGTGTTAACTGTTTGTGGTCTGATGGTGTGTTTGAGGAAGGCTTCACAGCCGGGCTCTGAGATACCTCCATCAGAGAAAAATGTGGCAGAACGAGTCTTGGACAGGAAATATTTTTTTTTTTACCAACCGGACGAGCGGATTGGACAAATGAGGTACGCAGTTTTACGCAGTTATTTACATTACATTTACATAAACAGCTGTTTTGGTTTTAATTTTCAATCTACTATGACTTCAAACTCTACCTCCATTGTCAATAAATATGTGAAATTACAATGATGTGTTAAAATCAACGTCTTTGTTTCGGAAATGTTAATTGGAATCCGTTTTTTACACAACCCCCCCTGCACCCGAGCTATGTCAATAGGCCGTTCTCCCTCTTCGCCCTTACACACAGAGAAGTTAAGCCTGGTATGTGCCTCGGAGAGGTTACGGGATCCAGTAAGTTCAGTTGGAATCCGTTGCCTGTTGTGGTAATACCAACGGCATTGCTGGGTACTTTCTCCTGTTTGTGATACACTGAAGGAATGGGTGGTATGATGGTAGTGGCGGTTGTTGTGGTAATGGTGGTAGGAGTGGTGGTGGTGGTGGTAATAGGAAGCACATCACTAATAAAGCTTTGTTAGTGATTTGCTTCTTGGTGGATTCTTGTAAGTTTATTTACGTCCGTCTACTGTCTACTGTCACCTCTTGCGTTGCTGTCCCTCACACACAAACACACACACACCCATACCTCTCTCTCTCTCTCTCAATGCTGTCAAGAGACAGGAAGGTCCTCGTAGCCTTGTAACACACGACGGTTGTCACTGGCTCTATAGCCAGCTCCTGCGTCACTCTAGGGACGCAGAGTGGCACCCAACATGCATGTGAAGTGCCATGTCAAGACATGCCACTTAACACACAATACAGAAGATACATACTCTGACACATGTATCCCGTTTCTCGTTGCATATGCACTGAGAGTTAACTGTACATGTGGACTATGACCAGGAGTAAAGTATTCATTCCTGGATTGTCAGTAAGCACTTGTTGTTCTTAATAACCCTCCAGATGTTGTTGGGCCGTCAGCCCAAAGCCAAACAAGCTTGCGATAGTCTTAGCGATTCGAGAAACCGATTGACTTTGTCTTATATTTTACGAGTGGGAGAGAGGTATGTCTCCTGTCAATAGGCCGAGAACTTTCCCTTTTCATAGGGAAACCACAGTTGCCTGTCGGTAGCTGTTCTACTCCTTGGCCAAGCCTCCTCTAGCTGCGCTGCCCTCTTGGCCAGGCTGCCCATGGCATCGCGGGATGATGTATTTCATCAAATTTGCATTTCAGTACTGGCCGCTGAACGTGAAAGTCTGAAGATAAATCGCGAATATTTGTTTCCTTCCTCGATCCTCGCCTCACGTCCAGGAGAAGTGCGCGTCCAGCAGGTGCAAATATTTACTATTGAAATTGAACTGAAATTGAAATAAGTTTATTGAGGTAAAATACACACAAAGGGATGAAGTAGCTCAAGCTATTCTCACCCCGTTCAGTACATCGTGTTAATACATACATAGACACACATCACAATAAACGTATTACCAAACATTCTGAGAGATAAACATATACATTTCCTCCTTTACACAAGTATTTTCTATTTGCTTCTGCTATTTGTGCTTGCAGGATCGAGCTGTTAGCTCTTGGAAACACTCAATATGTATAGTCTAACAGGAGGTAATACGGATATAACATCCACTGTGTATATTCTAAGAAATTTCACCTGAAAACGTTCAGGTGACTGTTTTCTGATTCAGTTTTAACACTTCGGTGGGCACAGACAACTATACATTTCCAGCTGGTCATCATTTCTGTATTATTCAACGATAATTATCGTTCATGTTTTGGGTCATAAACTAGTTACTGAAATATGGACTCAAGAGCTGATGGGTAGCCGCGGAGGACCCGATGACACGTCAAGGTCTGTAACTATGCTCAACCTGTCCTCTTAAAAAGAACGTCGCTTTTGGCCGTTTGCCAGTATGGCCGAATTTGGACGTAATTTGAAAATGAAAAAAAAATGAAAATAAATTTGAGATTTTTTTTTTCAACAACAGTAAGTTAAGGGTCCTCTGATAGGTTAGGTGGGCAGGAAATTCTCATAAAGTTTCAAAACGTTATGAAAAACGTTAATTTAAAGTGTCCTCTTATAACCTCTGCGCGTACGCCGGACGACTCAAACAGAAAACGGAACAGAACGTCACTTTTGTGAGTCGATTTCATTTCAAATTACGTCCAAATTTGGCCATAGTGCGCATACCAGCCAAAAGTGACGTTATTTTCAAGAGGACGGGTTGCAGCCCTGACATCTCACTCGCAATTAATGTATTAGTCTCCCCTGTTAGTGTTCTTTTTGGCCAGTTTATTTTACCTGTCAGAAAACATGATTTTTTACAATTTTGTCTACAAATTCTGATGTATTTAATATATTATAAAGCATCGTAAGTGACCCTGGTATGAGGATTTTAAGTGTGTCACTTATTTTTGCTAGATTTAGGCCTATAAAGGCTAAGAGTCATATATGCTTAGACTTATGCTTAAAGTTATACATGTTTAGAATTACACATGTGTATATATATATATATATATATATATATATATATATATATATATATATATATAATATATATATATATATATATATATATATATATATATATATATATATATATATATATATATATATATATATATATATATATATATATATAATGTGTGTGTGTGTTTAAGGAACACAGTCGAAACATATAAAAATGTATTTTTACCTAAAATACCAAATATTTCAATACCAAATATTTAATAAATATCTAAAAGAAAAAAACATAAAATATTAAATTGATATAATGCTTTAAATAAACCAATAAGAGATGCCAGTGTCCATCTGATGTGTTAGTTAACCATCCTGCCTTGTGTTAACGATAACATGCACATGATAACAAGCATGTAGGTTCACTCTCCCCATGTTTAATATAGTTATGGACAAAGGGGGGGGGGGGTATGATATCGAACTGAGGGCCACCTTTGTTTACAGATATTACTGTGATAGCAATATTCTCCATGCTTACCTAAGAGTGACTACAGAGAGAGAGAGAGATATATCAGGATGGGAGAATATGTATGCTTTCAAGCTCTGTTGTTAATTTGTAAACAAAGTATTTTCTAGAGTGGGTGAGACAGGTGTGGAGTACCCCCCCCCCCTGCCCGCAAGCACAATTAGGTGAGTACACACTCACACACAACTATCTCCATACCTCAGAAAGGAAGATAACCATAAACAGACTGACAGCACGGAACAGACAGACAGACGTCAACACTGATCTTTCCATGCGCCGTTTGGTGCCTTAAATCTCCGTTCACCCGGACCAATTTGGAAACGCTCACTGAGCTCTGGAAAAATTTGCCTTTCTCTGTTGCACCAGCGGAGTGTGAAGCCACACGAGTGAAGAGCGTCCTTGCCGGCCCACCAGAATGTTGTTGATGCCCCTTGCGTGAGGACGTGGCCCTCCCCTCGTGGCAGTGCCACAGTCTGCTTGAGCAAAGTGACTCTAGTGACAGCGCGACCTCTTACCTGTGAAAGTGACAGTGCCATATCTTGCCTTTGAAAGTGGCAGTGCTATATCTTATCTGTGAAAGTGACAGTGCCATATCTTACCTGTGACAGCGCCATATCTTACCTGTGACAGTGCCATATCTTACCTGTGAAGGTGGCAGTGACATATATGTAGTGACAGTCGCACCTATATACAAATTAGCTCAGTAATGACCATTAGTGATGACCCCTGACTATGATAACGGGTTTAAGGGCGATTACCTCTTGTTTGCCTGTTGTTGCTTCCGGGGATCAACGTCCCAGCGGCCCGGTTTCTGGCCAGGCCTCATGGTTGGTGGTTCGGTCAACCAGGCTGTTGGACGCAGTTGCTCGCAGCCTGACGCATAGTGAAGTATCCCTTAGGTAAGTGGTTTTGTAATCATGTCTCTAAGTTTTTATTCAACCTGACTGCTCGTCCAGGCTTCGGCCGACCCCTAATCATCTTGCTAAGCTCGTCCAAGCTGCGGCCGACCCCAAAGACACAATCATTAATTTTCACAAATTGTGTAATTGAAAATCTTATTTTCTCAGATATAAATTAATATATTATAATTTTGCGTATAGTTAGCCTATGTTAGATTTGGTGGGGTTTTTTTGGGGGGTTTTCTTAATTATTTACATTTGCAGTACATAGGTGAAAGGAAGGTAACTATCAGGAGAAGGTGCCAAGCCATTAAGACTATATATATATATGTATTGAAACCAAAAATGTAAGTGAAGCACTGTTTTGGAAAATTTCGTAGGCAGGCAGTTACAAGGCATATGCTTAAGTGTTCTACATTCATCACAACACCCCGTCATTCATCGCCACAACTCGTCATTCATCGCCACAACCCGTCATTCATCACAACACCCCGTCATTCATCGCCACAACTCGTCATTCATCGCCACAACCCGTCATTCATCGCCACAACCCGTCATTCATCGCTACAACCCGTCATTCATCGCCACAACCCGTCATTCATCGCCACAACTCGTCATTCATCGCCACAACTCGTCATTCATCGCCACAACCCGTTTTTCATCGCCATAACCCCGCCCTCTCAATTAGCACGTCATATTTTGTACGTTGTCGTCCAAAACGGACACAAATTACAAACACTATGAAAAGCAGCGGCTTCAAAATTCCCCCCCCCCCCCTTTTTCTGTAGGTTAGGTTAGGTTAGGTTAGGGTAGGGTAGGTTAGCACGTTTGATTATGTACGTTGGGGCAAATCATGACAATCGGGTGCATTAACATGGGCAGAACTGCGGGAGGGAGGGGGGCGTTTAGCGGCTGTTGGATTAACGAGCAGTTAGACTCGTTACCAGACCAGTCTATTGTTTACCTCTGAGACTCGTATGACTTGTAAGATTTATTTATGTAAGATTAAGTCCGTAAGATTTATGTAAGGTTATGGATAATGGAGATAATTTTTAAATAAAAATTCAATTGCGAAATATATATATATATTTTAAATTAATGTAACTTTTTATTTTTTAAAGGGTTTAATTAAAAATAATTTTAAGAAAAGTTTTTGTTTGTAATCATATAGAAATTGGATTTGGTCAAACCCACGTGATAATTCTTCAAGCTTTTGGGTTACAATTAGATAACTGCCTGATTTGGGAGAGAAGGTGATCTGGCTCTTACAACACGGGTGTTGACTGTTAAACAATTCCCCCAACACTGGCTATATAAGCTCTCAACCCCCCTGCCCCCTCAACTGCCCCCCTCTGTCTTACACCCAATGCTACAACCACGAAACCCCCTGTACCACCCCCCCCAACCCACACCTGCGACCTCACCCACACACCCTCCACCCACCCTGGGTAATCATCTTACCTTAGTTCGTGACAAAAGGGAAAGTGAACTTATATTAAGAGAAGCATCTGGCTCCTTTGTATCGTGTTGTTCTTTGAGGAAAATATTATATGGTGAGAGAGAAATGTTAATGGTATTACTAGTGATAATGGTGGTGTTAGTGATGGTACTGGTCATATCAATGTTGTTAAGGTGGCGGGTGCTAAGGATTAATGGGGCTGGTATATGGTGAAAGGGGTGATAATGGGGTTAAATTATGAAAGTATACTTAATGGATGGTCAGTAAGCTCTTGGAGTGCCTCTGGTGACCCTTCAGAGTAGTTGGATAGTGATACGGTTATTGGATTATTGATTGATGAAGATTAAGCCACCCAAGAGGTGGCACGGGTATGAATAGCCCGTACGGTTAATAGATAATGTAGAAGGGGTGGTGGAGTGGGTGTTAAGGGGTCGACGGTGGAGGGGGAGGGGTCGAGCAGGTATGCGTGGAAGAATGTCGAAGGGTTGTAGGGTGGTTGTCGAGGTCCTTTATTAATACAAATTTAAAGTATATAAGTCCATACAATTCAGACTTTGCTGAAAATGTCCATAATAAAACTTGGAATGTGAACAATGAGGCCTTACATAAAGTTAATATAAAATGTAAAGTAATTTGCATGTCTATAAATTAAAAGAAACACGTAGCAAAACAATAAAATAATTTTAAGCTACACATATGAACATGAAAATAAGTTGAACGTCATTAACAGATTGAAAGCATACTTTAGAGGTACAGTTCACTTTGAACACTGCTTGTGTAGCAAGCGTGTGACCTGTGTGTGTAATTAATATTTGTGTCTGCAGAAGCGAGCTATTAGCTCTTGGACCCCGCCTTTCTAAGCTTTCTAAGTGTGTGTGCGTGTGTTGTCCATTCCTTGCATAGGAGCAATAGATACAATCAGGTGTTGGAGGATGGCTTAAATTTCATTAGAATTTATACAACAGTAAATTCTTGTTGATTTACTGCCAACGACGCCATAGTTGATAAGAGAGACGAAGAGATGGATCCCTTCGAGCTCAATACTGACAGGAGAAGAACGTAAGTGAGAAGGAGAAGAACGCAAGTGCCGGCGCCATAGCTGTGCTATAAACAGTTGATACAATGTGTGTAGAGATGTACCTACACACATTCACCCTCCCCCCCCCCCCCCAACCACCTCCATTTGCCGCAACCCCCATTCCCCCCCCCCCACCCGCAGCCTCAACCTTCCCTTCCGCTATCCCCCCAACCCCCTCTCTTCCCCTTCTCATAACAACACTCTTACTTCAGCAGCAAACTAAGGAAGCAATACTTAGGCGGAGACGGACCAAAAACACTCCAGACGTCTCATAGTCTAGTGAGACTCCCCCCATTATGGGGGGAGTATACTCCCCCCATTATGGGGGGAGGAGGATGGTTGTGGGGGGGGGTTGGATGAGTTATGTGGAGAGGGGAGATGGTGGGTGTAGGGGGGAGGGTAGAGGGGGATTAATTTGGGAGATGGATGATACAAGGATGCAAAAGAGGGGATTGCACCCTGCTGAGGATATGCTAGCCTGCTACCCCCAGCCTACCTCCTCAAGGAGATAGGCTCAGGATAGTAGTGTAGAGGTAGAGGGTTTATCTGGGAGCGGGGTGACAAGGGCATGGGGCGGCCCCACCCAAGAGCTTGATGCAAGGACGCGACTTGATACTGTAAGTTGATAATGTGTTCCATCCTCATGTGGGCTAAGAATGTCCACTGAGACGTAAGACAGAGACTGTATCAAGACATTTCTAAAGATATTCTACATAACACTTTCACAGATAATTAAACAACATCGCTGGCTCCTTCATTTAAGATTTACACCTCTCTTGAATGTAGAACCATTGATGTAAAATGTTCTTCAGTACTGTGCTCGAAACTGGTAAACACAGGAACCTTATTACGCATGCAGAGTATAATTCATCACCTACACTAGACTAGTCCTGGAATATGCAGCCCCTTCGTGTAATTCCCATCTAAGAGGCATAGAAGGAAACTTGAAAAAATGAGGCTTACAATGTGGCTCGTCCTAGAATTCATGAAATGACGTACTTTATACATAATTGGTAATACATTTATAATTGGCAGATTTTTACATTAAAAATACAGTACATTAATTAGATAAAGAGTCACGTTACTGTGATTTCTCTGTGTACTGAAAAACAATATTTATTCGTAACAACTTATTGAAATCATTACAATACTGACTGGACTAAACAGGTTTACAGCGGTTTAAATCAACCTTATATTTGAGGCACGCAGTGAGCGACAATTTACAATATGAATGTTCCATCTGACGACGTTCGAAAATACAAAAGAGAGGCGACATATCCGAGGCACAAGGGAGGAAATGCCATCAGGCAAAGCTAGGAAATGTTTACAGGGAATACTAATGGAACTACAAGGTATGGATGGACATTAGAGACACATGAACCATTCAGAGATATGAAGAAAAACTAGGAAAATGGAACGAATTAGAGGTGGAGGAAGTCGTAACCAAATCCGCCAGCAACTTTCCAAAGTAGATATGATATGAAATATTTTAGCGATGGGTCACTGCATTCGACGAACCAGAATTTTGAACGGGTCCCGGAGTTGAAGCTTAATCCAGCGCACACACAAATAGGTTAGTACATACATACTGCATAACTGAAAGTAATGCATAAAGTACGAAACCCCTACAACAATACCCTAGCGATGAACAATTTTTGAAGACGCATTAGAACAGAGGAGGCTTGCAGAGAGCTACAGGTGAACCTAGACAGTGTGGGCTGTGAAATGGCCGCTAGACATTAATCGAGCAACTGTAATGTGAGAGGATTTGATACTGGGGTTGAAGATTGCTACATGAACAGAAAAGGATAAACGAAAGATAAATCCCGGAGTCAGAAAAGGAAAATAAGTGTATGGGAGCATATAAGAAAAAACTATTGTCATATGTTAACGGGATAACATCAACGGCGTATGCAAAGCTGGCGAAAATATATATATAAATGATTTACCTGGTGTAGCTTTGTGATATAGATCTGCAAGATCCTTTGCCTTATCCGACCCGAGTGACTGTTTCTCCATCGTGTCTCTTCCCTCCGATTCAAACTCACAATACATTGCACTTGCCTGGAATGAAGTCGAGCAGCCATTTCTCAGACTATCTTTGTTTTGTGTCCATACCTTCCCGAAGCACTGTGCACCCTTGCTCCATTCTGATCAAGCACGCGTGCAGGGTTTTAAGAAGAGCATTGATGTTGAAATGTTGTTGATCAGAAGCATTAGTTTTGGTGATCTCGAAATCAACCTCATAGGGGTTATTAAGTAAATTCTCAGTGTATATGCACCGAGAAACATATAAATATACTTGTGTGTATATATATATATAAATTTCCCTGTCCTGCCGATTTTGTGATGGGCTTAATGGCTATCAACCTCTAGAGACTAGAGGGATATTTAGGCTACCACAAGAGCTTCCTGACTACTCAGCAAATATACTTTATTCACGCATAATACAGAGCTAAAGAAAACTGTTAAGGCAAATGATGTTAATCATGGTATTCCTTTCTAAGAATATATATTTCAGACGCGCTATTTGTCAGTACGCGACTCGGAATATAATTTGGAAAGTACTGCGGACATTGCATTGTTTAAGAGTCTCTGGAAAAAGAGCATAAAAATTTTAGTATCTTGGGAGAACAGTTAAGGAGGTGTGTGTTAGGCGGTAGGAGAACGTGTCTGGAATGCTAAAGAACATAACGTGGGTCGAATGAAGAGAGAAGAGATACGCAGGAGTCGCGAAGCTGCAGTAGGAGCGGCTACACGGACCACACAGAAGGACTAGACAAAACGTGTAAAAATAGAATAGTTGGTGTTGTCGGAAGATGGTGAGCCGGAACGCCTCAATATGTCTTTTGAGTTGACGAAGAAGGTGAAGTATCGTAGAGAGAGATGGTCTACGATATTCTACTCCCGGATACGGCTGCTATGCTCGTAGTGTATGCGCTTACGCTATAAGTAAGCGTACAGGACGTGTATCGTAAGCGTTCGTATCGTATAGTTTTACATACGGACTATACGCGATATAGTGCAAACTATACGGTATAAGTGTACCGTATAGTCCGCAGCAGCCTCGGCCACGTCGTTGTGATAATGAGAGAGGGTGGGATTGTCGACCTCAAGCTCCATAATAATAAAGTCTGTAAGGAAACGCGTCGCTGTTTTCCAGGAGTTAACTGTGTGTGTGAGTGAAAGAGAGAGAGAGAGAGACCGAGACAGGGTAAATACATCAGACATAACAGCTCATGGAACGCTTCAACCGGACAGACAATAGGCAACCCGCTTCGTCCCTTCCAGCCTCTGCAATTGCTAATTATCACCTGAACAATGCCGGGCTATGTCCCTTGGCCCTATTCACACTGGAAAATGACAGCTGCCATGACAGTTCTCCCTTGTGACATGGCATGACCGTCAGGGCTCTCTATAGACGGTGTTGACAGTTATGTGGATAGTGGAGAGAAAATGAATACTGTACTTCTGTAAACAAAGTTTAATTTAGTCATTTATAATTACGTTTGTTGAGTATAATAATAGAAAAACTATTAAATAGTTTTAAATTAAATATTAAAATTTATTAAATAAATTAAAATATAAAAATTTAAATTAAATAGAAAAAAAATAGTTTAGTAAAAAGAGATAAAGAATCATTGATCTTGATAAATGCAAGACTACCACATTTAAAAATGGAAAGTTCAACTTTCCATTATGAAATGTGGTAGTACGTGATATAACCCCAAAGAGGATACCTGTAGTGAATCAATACACATCAAATATTCCTATGAGAAATTCTAGTTCAATCAACAATCAAGCCTCTCCGGACTCGGTGATTAGAAGATCTCTTGAAACATGCTACAGGTTAATAATAAAGTACTCCAAATACAATAATAAAGTACTCCAAAAACTTCGGACTTTTTGTTTAATTAGTCGTTTTCACTCTGAGCGTAGTTCTACCGCATTGTCTCAACGCCAGAGGATAAACTGAACCAAAACCACGTTTTGCATATCTGCCCTCGGAAGGCCGCATGATAAGGCGAGTGGAGTCTCCAATTTCAGAAATTGCGAGCTAGACCCATGTGTGATGAGGGGAGGGGAGATAGTGTTGTTGTAAAGGGGGGGTATAGTGTTGGAGAAGAGGTGGTGGGGGTGAAGGGGTATAGTGCTTGAGCAGTGGAGGGGCGGTAGGGTAA